>NW_020456165.1:2100748-2274028 GCF_003342845.1 Nothoprocta perdicaria | reverse complement strand
AGCCTGTCCCCTTCCTCCCTGCATTCTCCCTTCCTGAACTTATACATATTAATCATATCCCCTCTGAACCGTCTCTTCTCCAGAGAAAACAGGCCCAGCTCACTCAGCCTCTCTTCATACGAGAGATGTTCCATTCCCTTAATCATCCTGGTTGCCCTTCTCTGGACCCTCTCCAGAAGCTCCATGTCCTTCCTATACTGGGGAGCCCAGAACTGCACCCAATACTCCAGGTGCGGCCTCACCAGAGCTGAGTAGAGGGGCAGAATCACCTCCCTTGACCTGCTGGCAACGCTCCTCCTGATGCAGGCCAGGATGCCATTGGCCTTCTTGGCCACGAGGGCACACTGCTCACTCATGGTTAACTTAGTGTCAACCAGGACTCCCAGGTCCCTCTCCGTGGAGGTGCTTTCCAGCAGGTCCACCCCTAATCTGTACTGATGCCTGGGGTTATTCCCCCAGGTGCAGGACCCTGCACTTGTCCTTATTGAACCTCATGAGGTTCCTCTCTGCCCAACTCTCCAGCCTGTCCAGGTCCCTCTGGATGGCAGCACAGCCATTTTGGTTCCCAATTGTTTCTTAAGCACTTTCTTTTGCAGACTTAGGAAATTTCAGTTTTCTACACTGAATTAAATGGCTATAATATGCCCTATTTATGCAAAATGCCTCATGGGCAGATCCTCTGCCACTACAGACTGCCACAGCTACAACAGAACAGATGAAGAGTGATAATTTACACCAGCCTCAATCCTCCCCATAAACACTCCAGTGTGAGGGTTTGGCTCAAACCACGTGTTTTTCAATCCTCAGTTTTGTGGAAGAAAATCTTTATGGATGCAGGTACCATTAATGAAGCTTCTCCCACATAGCTCAAGCTGGTGCATCCTGGCTGGTGCTGACTGGCTAGGAGGCTCAGAGGGGAGTTAAAATCTCTTTAGTTCCTCTCTTATGCTGTTGGCAAAACCACCCTTGTGTTTAGAAGGCAAGACTGAAAGGGCTGGAGTCCTCAGGACTTCACAGGCCTGTTCAGAGTTTTGTCAGCAGTAGCTGCCTGCCACAGATTGGTCTAGACATGAAGAATTTAAGAAGTTTCCTTTTAACCCCCATGGGAAACAGACAACTGTGAAAACGGCTGGAATTTCCTGATAACCACAGTGTGCTGCCCTGTACCTTAGGATAAACAACGTTGACAGAAATACTGAGCCAGAAGTAGACTTTACCAATTTGTTGCAGCAACAGGGAACTTCCACCTACTTTTCACTTTTCCTTATTATGGGAACTGGCATGTGTATTGTGAAAGATTCCTGACGTATTCTTATAGGTTCCCACAGTTACAGAAGAGAGTATATATAAAAGTATATAAAAGAACAGAGAATATACAGCAGGGAAGAATTATCTAGAAATCTTAACGGTTCTTTCATTACATGTCCTTATGATAACTACTATAATTAATATTCTCTTCTGCATATTTTTTATATAAGGTAATTACACCAATGTAGTATTTCATGTACAGTATGAAATTATGCACATGGAAAAAAATATTTCAAGCATACTTTTCTTTTAGCCAATCTTTTCTTCAGATCACAGACTGCAGGCATAGCAGTAGCTTTGTTAACTTTTTTTTTTTTTTATTAATCAACACAGATCCAACACTGCAGTGCCAGCAAGACCAACACCCCCACATACGCACATGTCAAATCAGCTCTATTCTTTTCGTAATAGTAGTAGTTCATAGACTTAAAAAGTAAGACAAAAAAAGTGTGTATATATATATTTCTTTTTTGCTACAACCCCACCATCATCTTCATAGAAAACTGAAAGGAGACCTTAAAATGTGAAATAGCAATGATTTTTATATAAGGAACAAAGTGTCTAAATCCTCAGGCTCAAAAGGAGAAAGGAGAAAATTCCCAGCAACACGCTTCCTTTTTTTTTTTTTTTTAATAATCAAACCCCTCAACCTTCAGAAGGGTTTAGTTCCCCACATGAACGTAGGTTGTGGAAGGAAGAAGTGATCACTTCAAGCAGTTGCACACTCACTCATTCAAATGAATGGGAGATGGACAAATGGGAGATCCTCTTCCTCTCTTGGACACATTCAGGATTCATCAAAACCTTACTCCAGATCTGCAGAACACTGCTGCACCGTCACCTCTCCAGCTGGATCAGTCTGCAAAACCAAAGAGGGATGGAGCGACAGCTACCAAAGACAAGTCCAAATGCAGGTCAAAACTTAGATCTCCACATGAAGAAGGAGACTTCATGTGTCCTTCAGACACATGTGTCCTTCATGTCTCTTTCAGAAGGAGACTGTTGACTGTGTTAGTTACACTGTCTCAAAGCAAGGAAAGACCTTCCTTCTCTCTTTCATTGGGACTATATTCAAGTTGAAGACATCTCCATCAGCATTTTCCCAACTAAAGTTCAGGAGTAAACAAAAAAATATCATGCAGCTGATCTGTCCTAAAAGTGAGGGCCAAAAGGGTTGTCAAAGGAGGCAAATGTTCACAAACTGCACCTTGTTATGGCCTTGACAAGAATGTACAACACAAGACAGAAACCTCATTGCTATCTGCGGCCAAGCAGAAGAGAAAATGGACATCCTCATGGATCGCTTCTCATCTCTTTAAATTGCAGAAAACAAGCTCATCTTAGGCATGACCATTGCGCTTCCAGGAAACCCAAATCCAGCCCCCGGCAATAAGGCAGCAATGAGAGATGCGGAGCCACCAGGGCCTTCCCGCAGGCGTTGGAGGCACGCAGCAGGTCTCAGGACCAGGACCAGGAGCAGTTTTACACGCCAGGCCGAGCCAGGGAGGGCGGCAGGCAGGCAGAGCGTGTGCGCTGACGTGCCTGCCACGGGGAGAAGGTTACTCACTGCTCCCCGTGCCAGCTGGAGTCCAGCAGGGCCCTAACGAACGGGCTCAGCGCGGCCGTTATTCCTGGTCGCTGCTGGCACAAAACGCTTTCATCTCTAAATGTCACTAACAGGTTAGCGGGGCCTTTCCTTAATAATAAAACTGTGAAATTTCCAACTACGAAAAGCAGGACAAAACAGAACAGGGGAAATAAAATACTGGTGGTGGTGTTTGCTGCTGGCTCCGAATTAGGGAAGGGAAGCAACAAAAGCAAGCCCACTTTCTGTGGTCAGTTTTAATTGCCGAGATCTTGGAATTCTTCTCAGCGCAAGTTCACTCGGCAAAAGGTTTCTTGGAATGTGTGAGGGAAACATGAGGCAAGGAAGTAACTTCTTGTCAGACAACCTGAAGAAACAGGGCCAGAAAAGCGAGATGTAACCAACTTCTGCTTTGCCAGGAAAGTTGGGTGTAAATGCCACCAAAAACCCTGGGGAAATGCATAATCCGTACTGCCCAGTAGTCAACTAAATTCCTGCTCTGGCCAGGGTCAGTGAGTTGTAAGCCATGCTGCCCTTAGTAAAAGGGCTGATCTCTCAATGGCTATAAATGCTATCTGGGTCTCAATCGGAGCTTTTTAAGTAGGAAATCTCCATTTCTTTTACAATATATATGAGGATTTGCCTTCTCCTACCATAAATAGGAACAGCAAGGCCAGCAACATGATTTTCAGGGAAGACTTTTGACACTTGATGCCAAATATGATTGTAAAGTATTCTAAGGCCTCATATTTCTCACTGAATTAGTAAGAATTAAGGATATTTAACTTCCAAAGATCAAGTTCAAGTTACTCCAAGTTTAACAACCTCAAATGTTGGTACCCGATAAAAGAGTGTCATATCAAAAATTTCTTTTCTTTTTTTTTTTTCCTCTTCTCTTCATCAGAAAATGCAAATGGTAAGGGAAGAGGAGGTGAAGGGCTATTTTTCATTCTTGAGCCATAAGGTTGCCCGTGTCCACTGCCAACTGCACTTGTTTTGTGCCACAGGATTCTCCAGTGGAATGGGAAATAAAAGACTTTCAGATTGGCACACAGCCCTAGAACCCTCCCCCCCAGCTTCCTTTTGACTATCACAGGAAGAAAGATAAACAAAATTTGGCAACAAAATTTGAGATTCAGGTTATCTTGTTGCCTGTTTGTCAGCACAATTAAATTCAGAAGCAGATCACTATTTTCCCCTTCAAGCATTTATGTCATACCCAAAGATAATTTATACTCTGCTTATTCTTGTCCATCAAAGCAACAAACACTGCAACACTGATATAAAGAGGGCTTTCAGAAACGTGGAGACCATAAATTTGATCACATATAACAATGTTTGTGTATTTTTATCATTTTTCCAAATGCATCTAAAAAGGGAAAATGACTGACTTTGCTCCTGTTCATTCTGGATACAGGTCAGATGTGTGTCTCACAACAAATCTGCCTCACCCATGGCCTCACTAAGGATTGCCAAGCTTTCACAAGGCTATTTCTAAGCTTTTAATATTGCCAGGAAAGCAGAACTGCTTGAGTGAATGTCAGGGAGAGCTTGAGGAGATTATGTATTACAATATTTGATTATAATTGGAGCTGAAATTCAATAAGATCTTGCTTCTTTGCAATAAAACCTACTTTCTTACAAATAAATAACATCAATACAACTCCACAAGGAAAATCTGCCAGGTAAAACAACAAATGGCCACTCACAGTATCACTGTTGACCACACAGTCATGTGGAACAACGTTCTCTGCCTCACTGGGCTCATCACACAGACCATCCAGAAAACAAAGCAAGCATTTTCTACTAGGAAAAAATACAGCTTATCAGCTACTGAGGAGACAGTCATTTCAAAAATAAATTAAAGGAGAAAAAAAAAAAAGATTCAAGATTAATCTTTCCTCACAAACAGAACTCGCGATAATCAGGGTGGAATCCAGTGGTCCAAGCCAACACATGAGTTAGCAGCATTGCTAGAGCTAACTCATGCCAGCTCTGTACATCAGAATAGGAAATGCGAGCACGTTTACATAACTGCCTCACTGCCTTCCTGAAGAGCACACCAGACCTTTTACAAGGCGTATAATTTCTCTTTCCTAAAGCTATTATCACATCAGAACTTTGAAATGTGAACTCCATTGTAAATATTACCACAGCATCTGGTAAACTGTTGATGCCACTTTTTACAAATGGTTTACTATGAGATAAAACCAGTAAATTTTTAGCTCATTAGGCATCTGGGGGTTGGGTGCTGTATGTTAATCAAATAGGCTAACTGTATCATGGCTCAGAGAGACACCAGCACAAATTTTAGCTTGACTCAAAAGCAATGAAGAAAAGCATGGTGAAAAACCTCAAGCTCCGTGGTATTTTTAATAATTTGCACGGTATTTTTAAATATTTGCATAATAAAAAATACAAGAACATAACCTATTCTGTAGGAGCAACGAACTCTTCCCCACACCATATATATGTTAGGTCTGACCTTTATGCTAGGTCCTAAATAGCTGCCTCCTCAATCAAATTATTTGGAGAAGTTCTTGATGAGCAAAAACTGGGTCAGTGAGCTAAAAGAAGTTGTTTTGATTATATACTGATAGCCTGATACTGATTGAACTTTTCTAGAAGCATGAATCACCCCTATGAAAAGTAGTCATTTCAGAGTTCAAGAGTCCCACATTGCTTGAATTACAGCAGCTGGAAGCAGAATACCAGGTTGAATCTCTTCTGAATCATAGATTTTAGCGACAATCCAAAACAATGTTAGCGAGTTGTTAGCGAGTTTTTTATACACACACACACACACACACACACACACATATATATATATATATTGCAGTCTATTTATCTCATAAAAGGTCAGATATTTAGGCCCTGGCTGCCTCCTCTAGAGAGGAAAAAAAAAAAAAAAAAGAAAAAACAAAGAAAGCAGCACAGGTGTAAATACCAATGCGGAAGCTGATAGCAAAGCCAACTCCATCAGAAGCAGAGTCAGGTTTTGAACATCTATAAAGATTGCAGATTGGAAATCTAAAATGCTAGAACTAATTGCAAAGCTTTTCAAAACAGCCTTCTTCATCTCTCTGCCCATGCTTTTTTTTCCCCCTCACAAGACCATTTAAGACTCACAGAGTAGTATCAATGATTCTATACTTGAATGTTATTAATCATCTTTCTCTTCCACTTCTTTCTCTGAGCTTAAAGAGAAGTCAAAGCCATCAGCCAACTGAAATGTTTGGGAAAAAAAACTCCGCTTTAGGCAGGGCAGTAAATTTAGGTTATATCTACATTTTCTCTCACATGTCTGTATAATTAAATAAGACTGCTGCTAAGTGTAACACATAGCTCATACAAAGGTCTCATAAACCAAATTTGTGAATCAAGTAAAGGAAATTCTGAATTTTAGACTCTGATACTATGCCAAACCTTTCCAAATCATTTAACTGCGTTAGCTTCCTCACATACATAAAGCTAATAATAATTGTGTCACCATGTTACTATAGTTGCGTTAGATGTTATATACAAATTGTATGCTAAGTTCCTCAGAAGGATCATGCAAAAACCTCTTGAGAATAGGTGCTACTGCTTCCCCCAACCTGATTGTTTTACGCATCTGCCTCTTGTAGAGCACAGCGACACACGTTTACTGCCAAGGTGCTCATATCATTCCTGAGACAAGAAACAAGCAACTACCTAACATATCCACATATATTACAGAAAATCAGAGAACTTTAGAGAATCCAAAAAGCTCAATGTCAATAATAGGAACCGCTTTGGATACCCGAGTGAGGCATCAGAGAAAAGCAAATGGATTGACCATCTGCACTATGTCCTCAAAGGCATTTAAAATTATTATTTTAATTCCAGAGGTATACGGAATGCAGCTTACATTTGATTCCGAGGCAAGCAATTTGTGCAATTGGAAGTATTTTTCATCCAAGAATTCCCAAATAAATGGCCTCAAGCTGTTTTGTCATTCAGAGGATTCTAGCAATAGGGGAAGTGGGGCATTGCCAGGTCCTTGGTGTCTGCAATCATCACTGTATTGAAGCAATTTGGGGAGGCTTAGCTTTAGATTTTCTTCTCCTTCATAATCAGGGCCCTTTCCCTTGTTGTGCCTCCCAAAGCTTTTCCTCTCGGGAAGCTCAGCATTCAAGCAGTACCACCTGAGAGATGAAAGCACTGTAAAAAGACAGCAAATATCAGGGAAACGTGAATGTGCTGCAGATGCCGGGGGTACTTTGCAAGATCACAGGAAGCCACAAAGCGAAACTCTTTCTCAAATTCCAAAGCAACTACAATTTCCGATACTTGCTCACTCATTCAAATATCTGCTGTCTGCCACAGTGACGATTTTGCAGCTTGGTAAAATGATTTTAATTTGAAAAAACCTTTGTAGCAACTAAAAGTTCCAATTAACAATATACAATTTTTACTCTTAATGGACTATAGTATATCCACACACCCTATTTTACAGAATGCAAAACAAAGACTAAAATCCCAAGATAAAATAATATAGCATCAGTATATATTTTTTATTCCTTCTGATGATAATTCTATCACAGAATTATCACTGTTTGCATCAGTGCAGCCTGGGTATTTCTGCAGTATTAAACTGGGGGCGGAGGGAAGGAGGGAAAGATGTGTTACACTTGTAAGTGCAGTAGAAAAATAATTACCCCGTGGATTTTATTATGAAAGAGGAAGGTCTTTAAAAGTTACCAAGATTTGATTCAGTTTTCTTGATCAAAAACGCCCCTTTCTGACCTCTCCCATACTTGCAAGAAAACTATTCCATATGGAACATTTTTTTCCAAGTGCTCAAAGCTTCTATTAGGACCATTTGTTTTCACAATTACAAAAGCAGCAAACAGCATTGCTAAGAACATGGGTATTTCAAATTGGTATGTAATTACATTATTTACAAAGCCTACAATGTTAGACCTCTCTCCCACCCAACAGTGACAAGGAAGACACTTTCTGCATATCATTAGATAAACTTATTTATATGTATATTTCTCTAAATTATGTTGCAAATTACTTTTTTTCTTTTCAGTGTCCCCATACTAGCAGCACAATGAACACGAGGATGTTGCCATTCGCTTTAGGCCTGAGATTCCACAGGATTAATCTCCCCTATACCTCATTTTTTCCTAGCCATGTTTATGCTATCGATCACTGTTAATGTTATATTCAATACACTTAGCATTCCTTGGTGCCAAATCACTAAGGTAATAAGCAAATAGTTAGAAGAAAATGAACACTTAAAAAAAAAGACAACAAACCAAATCATGGTCCAGTGAACTCTGTCTTTGCTTTAAGCACATTAGCAAATATGTACCTCAGCTCCTCATTGCTCCCACATTTCATCAACGCTGTATTAACCCCTTCCCGAGCCCGTCCATGGCAGCTCATTGCATGGACAAGAGACGGTCAAAACCGTCTGCAGTGTCAGCCTGCAGTGAGTTAACTCTCCTTCCACAAAGGTGAAGAGTTTTGCTGACCCACTGCGAGACGGGTTGAGTAAAATTCAATTGTGCTGCAGTCAACAGGAAAGTAGGAAGGAAAATAGGATTTAACAAACAAAGCATAAAAAAGTCCACAGCAGGAAATCATTATTTGGGCAATTGTTCACTTTGTTAAGAGACTGGACTGTATTAATATCTATCAGGGCATACTGCTGCCTTCGTGGTTTCTCTTTAGTGCCACGTCTAGTCTAATTAGCTACAAAGTGGCTGTACAGGCGAGCAAAATGTGCAAGTGTGGGGGGTTTCTGAAGAATACAGAGCACATATGTCACTGATGCACAATCTGGCACCAGCTTATTCTGCCTAAAGTTGGAGTGGTTTGCTAGAAATTGAATCAATACTAAAGGAAGCTCCGAATGCCAATAGAAGTGGTTTACAGAAATAGTTTCGCTGACCATTACAGCTGCAGTGGATTAGGTATGTTAAACGGTTCAGTTCGAGTTAACATTTTTAATATAGATACACACAAATAAATGCAACCACAATAGTCTGACTACACATTCGCTCTTAAAAGCATTTTAGGAACACACATAACATTGTTCCAAGTTACCATTTTACATTTATCATTTCAAGATATGCATCTCACCACAGGAAGGTTAAATCAAGGAAAAAAAAGATATTACATATACATATATGTTTGTGTGTGTATGCAGATAGATGGGACAGTTAACAGATTTCTAGATGAAAATCCTGTAAACTGCTGCAACAAGCCTGAAAATCTACCAGTGGATGTATCACTCCATAATCATAACCCTTGCTGATATATAATGAACCATCAAAATACTGTCAATAATAATTAATAACCAAGATAATGCCAACAATGCTGTACTACATCAGTTCCTCGACTCTGAGGGGGGACCTGATCAGTGTTTATAAACACCTCAAGGGAGGCAGTGAGGAGGAGGGGGCGGCCTCTTGTCAGTGGTGGCCAGCGATAGGACTAGAGGAAACGGCCACAAGCTGAGGCACCAAAAGTTCCACAGGAACTTGAGAAAACACTTGTTGACAGTGAGGGTGACAGAGCCCTGGAACAGGCTGCCCAGAGAGGTTGTGGAGTCTCCTTCTCTGGAGATCTTTAAAACCCGTTTGGACGCAGCCCTGTGCCCCGTGTTCTGGGTGACCCTGCGTGAGCTGGGGGGTTGGACTAGATGACCTCCAGAAGTCCCTACCAACCTTAAGCATTCTGTGATTCTGTGACTCCTGTGACCATGAAAACTGTTTTTAATACTTTCTGTACTATATCCTGAAGCTTCTAGCTACAAAGTAGTACTATAAACAGAATAGTGGCCTTAAACCTAACTGTATTTTAGCTCCCCTTTTTTCCAAGAAAACAGAAACGCTTACCTGGCTGCCTATCCTACTTGAGCTTCTTTGAAGCTACCTGCAAAAAGCTACAATCTCATTCTATGAAATGAACTTCTAGTTACAAACCGCAGGTGGGGAAGTAAGAAAAGGCTTGCCATAAGACACAGCCCCATAATTTATCACAGTTAATTTAGATCAGTATGAGATTACATTCATTGTGAAGGCAATTCAGTGTTTCACACAGAAAAAGGTTCCGACTTCTTGCTCTAGAAGGGGAGTAAGGCCCTGCCAAGCACTATTTCCCAATACTACAGAGACTTCAAAATGAGGCACATCCTGGATATATCGCTGTGATCCACAACCACTCATTTATCATCCTTTATATAATTTAAGGGATTTATTGGGGCCATCTCCTTTTAACGATTAACATTTTATCCAGTTTACAGGGCACCAGCTATGCAGAGAAGAAAGCTGGAAGAAGGTCAATATGCACAGCCAGCTATTGCAAAACATATCACATGCATAGTATTTCCCTCCTGACTCAGGAACTCCCCTTTTCCAACCTTGATTTTTCAGGAAGAGGAGGATATTTGCTGCATCTGATGGGACACTTCCTTTGCCAATATGGACTGTGGTTTGCCTTTCTCACAGTGCTACGTTTTGTCTAGTTTTTGAAGTGTGGGATCAAACCCAATATCTGGCAACATTTCCAATAATCTCTATATAGGTCTTGAGCTGAAACATAAAAATTGTTGTGAGGCTCCTTGTGGCAGTTAAGTCCCACATACAGTCAGTTTGAGAATCAGCTGAAAGCTAATGGGTTGCCTGGACCTTCTCTGCCTTTTATCTCTCAGTCAGCCTCACACTTAAAAGGTTTCAGCAATTAACCTCGGGCTGCCTATTTATAGTGATCCAATGACTAAGGAGATGCTCTGTTTCACCATTAGTCCCACATTTTAAACAATGAAGTTGACAGTATTTCATTTTGTCTGCGTCAAAATGTCACAGGGCTCTGATACCTCTATAGGCTTATGAGTCTGTGTATCATGATAGTTTCAAATATTTACAAGGACTACCAAATTATCTACCATATATATAGCAAAACTATGTTTCACGTAATGCCAATATAAAATTACTTTTTTAGCTTTATTTTCTACTCAGTTGACATCAATTTTATTGGGATTCTTGGTAAATTGCACCGTGTGCAGGAGAAACCAGGTTGTGGGCAATAATCTGGTTTTAAACTGGTGAACTCAGAACATAATTTGATCTAGTTATTGTGAAAGAAGACCTAAGGTGATCTTTCATATTATATTTTCACTGATCACACTTTTTTGGAGACAATAATCCCCTTGTATAAGCTAACCACCTGATACCTGTCCTTACACAGGAGTGCAATTTACTTATTGGGGTAATCTTAGAGGTGATTTACAAAGCATTAAATACTTGGCCTTTATCAAGTATGGTTAAGAATGAATTTGTGATTTACTTGAACATGAAGGTAAATCACTGTAGCTACTGGTCAAAGAGTAGGGTCTCATTAGTGCATTGAATTCTACTGACGTCAGCTGTGGTATTATTCAAGAAGGGATTTTGAAGGACTGCAGTGCAAATTCTGTCAGTCAAGGTTCAAGTACTAAGTTCATCACTAGTAAATCTTTTTACTGAAGTACAAAAATGAATTTGACCAGAAGTATTAAATATATAAATTATCAATTCTAACTGTAAAAAAGAGGGCACAGAATAAATCAAGCCTTACCATGAAAGCAAGCAATGCTGTATTTTTGACACTACGCTGGGATAATGCTTTAAGGGGAGGGGAATAAGGAGGAGGAAATAAGATCGGTTCTTCCAGTAAGATATCATTTGCAGCTTCTAAGACTTGGCATGATCGTAGGATCACCTAGATATAAGTTAACATCTGTTATAAACATTCAGACCATAGTCCACAGTGACCAAATTCAGGTAGAGAAAGGGGCATTACTCAGGTATCAGAAATTCTCAGACAAATGTCATAATTATAAAGTGTGCTCTGAGTGCCTATGAATTAGAGTCCTATTAAATAGGAGAGCTAACAAAAGATATAGTATCTTGACTTGTTTTATATATACCTTCAATGACATTAGAATCATTTAACTTAATTTACATTTCTTTCGCCTAATGGCATGTGAATCATTTAAATGATATAGCCAGTCAATGGGTCAGCGTGAATTTTATTTATAAGATTCAAAGGTTAGCTCTAGAAACAAGAGACCAACTAAGTCAAACCTCCTGCTGAAAAAGCAAGGCCAGCACTGAATTTAGATCAAATGATCTAAATCGCTCAGGGCTTTATCTAATGAGGTCTTGAAGCCTCCAAAGATGGAGATGCCACAACCTCTCTGCTCAACCTGTTGCAAAACTTGACTGTCATAATAGTGAAAAGTTTTTCCTCATATCAGTTTGGAACTTCCTCATTTTCAATTTAGAACCTATCTCAAGGGATATAAGCTCCAGCTCCCAACAAGCCTGGTGAACCTCTGCTGAACCCACTCAAATTTGTCAACATCTTTCTTCACTGAAGGGGACCAAAACTGAACACAATATTGCTGATGTGCACATTTTTTTTTAATTAATATTTATGTAACTAAAGATTTTTGCCCTTTCTTTTTTTGTGCTAATCTAAATATAGCCATTAAGCAAAAATGTTAATACGATGGACAACATAGGGAAGGATTACTTTGAATTATCTAAGAGCTCACAGGCTGCAGTCTGATCCTGTAGTGGACTTGTAAAGTTAAGCACATTCTTTTTTGAGTGCGGTTTGTTTATGTTGTCTAATTTACATCAGTATTTGTCATGATTTGGTACATATTTACTATTTCTGCAGTACTTGTTGAAACTCAGAAAAATGATATTTAACAACATTATCAGAAAACATGTATTCTAGAAATATTAGATATTCTCTAATTGCAGGAAAAACAACATTTGTTTAACTTAATACCTTTGCTGTTCAAGAAAAAAAAAAGATAAAAAGATGTAGGTATTAAAATACAAAACTCTCATTAGATGAAATTAATCTAATGAATTAAAAGATTCTTCTTTTAATTAACATTTTTAACATCATCCTCAAACTCATCATTACCACGAACTAATTCCTGCATCACCTGTATTTTAACTTTTGTGTTCAAACACCAAGCACTAAGACACCTCTCACAGGCTGCCTCTGCACTAGGGACCTCCTTTCTTTTAGACTACATGCGTTTTTTTGTCTCTGTGAAGAGCAATCAGATTGCAATGACTGCAGTCAGACTCCCGCACTCTCAACAAAGAAATCTCACTCCTGGCACTAGTATCTCATTAAGAATTTAATCCTTTTTCACCACTTTATTTTAGAAAGGGAGAGTAAGTGTCCTCATCTTAGTATCTCTCTCAAATACCATTATAATCTATGTCACATTTTTTCATTGGAATTCATATGAATATCAATTTTTTTCAGATTAAAAGAAAAAATGCACACACAGAACCTTGCAGTTACAAAGCCTGCCTTATTTGGTCTCATCTTGATGTTATCTCTTCACTAGTTCCTTCAATCTTCTCCCTCGACTAACACAGAAGACATTTGAACAAAGAATTGCCTTAAAGTTTTTTCTAGACATAAATAATCATTTCAATGCATGACTCATTTAATACACAACGAAATGCCACAATTATTTCATTTGTCAGGAATAGGTAACATCGCTCTGAGCTCCATGTAGAGCTCCAGCAGTTATAAGACGTCTTTGTGTAACGGATCAGCATTCCTGAATTTTTGTGGAGCAAAAAAAAAAAAAAAAAAAAAAATCAGTATTGAAATTCAGGAAGCTGGAGCCTTTACATGAAATACAGTTTTGTTCCTACCACAAAGCGTAATGTCTCTGATCTTTCTGAACTTCTCAATCATGTGTGACCAAAGAATTCTCCACAATGAATTATATTTGCCTTCTAAGTTAATGAACAGCCAGCATGCATAATTTATGGGACCAAACATTAAAAAAGTCATAAAAAAAGCAATGGGAGTCTTTAATGGGACAGTCTCCACCATCTAAATTGAACTGTTATGCAATATTTTCCTGTCAAATTTATTAGGTTTTATTTGAATATGTTTAGCTTTGCAATATTGTTGGTACAAAAATTCCAAGGAATAAAAGCATCAAGAATCAATATAAAACTCAAACAAATGAATGGTCACAGGAATAACAAAAAGCCTACAGAAAAAGCCTCCATTTTCTTTTTAAGCAAGTATTATGCTTAACTTCTAAGTTAAGATTAAGATCCTAAAATCTATCCCTAAAATAGATCATGATTTCTTACTTTTCTGTTAACATCTTGCAAATATTTGGCACTCTTATCTAGACAGTTGCTAAAGTATGACCCCAATGCTAAACTGACTGTAGGTACCATGCCATCTAGGGGCTTATCTTTCCTGCAAAATTGATTTGAACAAATAATGTGAAGTTGCTTCTATCCTGATTTATATCTAACAAACATGTTCTTTGGTACAAAAGCACAACTTGCTTAAATTGCATTAAAGTGGATTTCCAGGCGATAAATAAGTCCATAACGACTTTGTATAGCTCAACGGTTTGCCAGGTAGTTACAAAGGATGACTTTGGATAATTGACACAGGCATGGAGAGTTTGAGAAAAATAGGGCATGCATTACTTGTATTTACCTCACTATACCCATGAATGGCAGTACTTAAGTTACATCCAAATAACATTCAATCTGAAAATAAAAGGATATTGACAAAACATACGTCTTAGATCTCAATTAAAATGTTAAATTGAAATTTATAGCAAGTTTCATGTTATGTGTTGGGAAACCATTAATAAACTGGAACAAGACCTCAATCTTACCCTGCACTAATGCAAATTACTCACAGTGCTGAACAATTGTGAGTGAGGCTGAATATGTTTAGACTACTTAGAGGCTGCTTGTGTAAACAGAGGAATGAAATGGTTTTTACTTTGAGAACAATCAAGAGCTGGATCTCACTCCCAGGAAAAGTCATCTATTGCCTTTAAATAGAGTCAGATCAGGCCAAAATGTTTGACTAATGAGCTGGCTTGACAGTACAAAATACTTTTCGCCTTCAATGAAAACTGAACCTTCAGTCTAGGGTGGAAAAAACTGTTATTTAAAGACTGGTAGCTTGTTTGAATGATTCAATCCTCCATTTCTTAAAAACATGAATTCAGAAATGTGTCCAAAACTTACTACTGCAATGTTCTTTGTGAATCATGAAAGAAAATAAGTACTGATTTGCAGAGAAGCTGTTACGAATCCACTAGTCAATATAATAAGGTCATTTTTTTAAAGCTTGTTCCAATAGCTATGTACTAGATATCCAGAAACAACCTTCTGTCCACCTTGTCTTCCAGTTAACCTATTACCTTTGGCACTTCTTCTTCGGCTGCGGTAGGTCTGTCCAAGGGTTACAAATTAAGCTACAAATGAACAAGCAATATTCCTTGCCCTAGCAGCAGTCTTCTTCCCCCTAAGCATCGCTCCTGTGACAAGCCATTCTCTTTCTTGTAAACATTTTCGTAACAAAATCTATTTCTCAGGGTCAGTCACATTAAGTTCACTAGTTTAGTTCAAGGAAGAATTATGCACAAAGACATGTCCCACGGGAAATTAAAGAGGCTTTCAAAAGTGATCGACTGATTTTCTTAATGAATGGCAGGGAGCACTGACAAGATATTGTAAGATAAAAATTATAAAATATATTTCTATTTACATTTCCCCCAGAAATTTTATAAGGAAAATGATGCAGATACAAAACTCAGGGCATAGTTAGTCAAGTCTTCCTGCACAAGAGATATAAGTATTACAACTATTAATACAATTATTTTAGAAAGATAGTTAGTTTTAGAAAGAATATTTTAGAAAGATTTTAAAAAGATATCATTTCAGAAATGATAGCTTCTTCAATATATAAAAAAACTCAGTTTCTTAGTAGAAAAAGAATAAGAATCTGACAGGTTTTTTTTTTCTGATGTTTCTATGATATTTAATCAAGTAAATTACATTCCTCTCATCTTTCAAAAAGGAAGATTCAAATGCACCACTTGGACACAGACTTCTATCAATGTCTTCAGAAACGTGTCTACAACATTTACTCACAGAGCTATTAAAGCTCTTTAGAACTTCTATGCAATGATTATTATTAAAGTTTACAGAATTTTGCATTAGAAGCTTGGGTACTAGAACCTGTGTTGACAGTCTCAGAGGCCAAAAATTGAAATGTCTTTACTTTCTCTGATTCAGTTTCTCAAATACATGGCAGGCCTACCATAGTGATATGGCATGAAAGAATCCATACAACCACTGTGTCTGATTTTCCTTTACTTCAGAATACAGAGAATTAAATAGAGAATTATACAGTAACATAGGTTCTCTAGCCATCACTCTATCAACTTACCGATCTGTTAGAAAATAAAATCTTTACTATTTGGAATCAATTCATCAAACTCCACAGCGAAAAAAAAGAAACTATTCTGATAGGAAAGACTTCTATAGGTTGGTTCAAGAAAATTACACAAATATAACCCTTAGTACAAGTTAAGCCCATTCAAACTTTAAAAGATACTTAAATGTGAAACATCAATCATGGTTCATCTCAGCCTTAGGGAAAAAAAGGAAAAAAAAAAACCAAAAAAAGTCTATGCAAGGGATGCAAGGTTACATACTACTCATTATGTCTACCCAAAAATAAAAATTCTTTAACTACTTTACTTCATTCTACTGAGTAACTCATTTATTATGCTACTCATATTAATGATGTGAATTGATTGCAAACACTGTAATTAAAGTTATATGACATCTTTGTTCCCCGTGGATTTGCGAAGGTACCTAGTGGTATGGATCTGTACCCCCAGCCTTTGGCACAGTGCCAAATAGAGTTCACCAGTGTTATGCAAATTCATAGCTTCATGAGTACACAGGTAAGTTGCTTCTCAGGATACAAAATGTATTGTTTTTCACAGGAAAGATAGTGCAGTAATGACGTGTATTTCTAATAGTCAAGAGAATTCCTACAGCTCTCATCAATAGAGTCACGGTGGTAAAATCTGCAGAAATTCACTTCTGCCTTCATTCATCTCAAAGCAGAACGAACACAGATACCAAACCCAGACAATTTAAACAGCACAGAAACATTTTCCTTCTCTCGATTTTTTCACAGACCACAGGATATTAAATTCAATTCCATATGTTAATAAGACAGTAGATCTACATGGTGAAGGTAACAAAGGAACTTAAATCTTTTCTAATATGGTCAAATTGCCAAAGTCCTCCATGTAATAACACTAAATCAAGGTCCTTTCTCACAGAAAAAGGCAGAATGAAACTACATTATCCTTTAGCTCATGCATATTTTCTAGATGGATGTACAAGATTTTCACAGTTCACATTCCCCTTACCAAAAAACAGCACATTTTGATCACTTGCCTTTGAAGCTGTGATAGAAGAACTTATTATAAAGAAGGATTCAGTAATTGAAATAGTTGGTATTGATAAAAAGAGAACTTGAAGACATATGTATAATTATTTATGTGATTCTATGATAATATCAGAAAAGCTGATTAATAATTTTTAATGATAAAACTCATTAAACTACCTCAGAGTTATCAAGCAGAAAATAAAATGTATTTTGTCTAAGCAAGAACTGTGTGTACAGACTTGATGTACATGCAGCTCAAAATATTCCTTCCTACAGAACTGAAGTCAGTCAAAAAATTACATATAATGACTCAAAGAAACTTGAAAATAACTTATTGCTGATAACCAGAGATACCATGCATTTATCTGCAAGCACAATCTAATTTTGGGTAGAGTTTTTAAAAATAATCCATGTTATCCTAAGCTTGGTTTTATTTAAATAAAATCCATATTAAATGTTTCTTTGGTTTACAGACTTGTCAAGGTAAAAGACAGATGGCAGGTTCTCATAGATCAGGATGTGTCTAGGTCTTCTTTTATAAGCTAAATTTCATTTTTAAATCAAGCAAGTAAAACATTGTGTGCCTTAGAGACACAGTAGTAGTAAAGATGGGTACCCATACATCTGACTGCAAAAGCACTTCTTTAATGTAACCATCATATAAATATTATACAACTTTATATGAGTTTCTGTAAGAGGTGGATCACCTGGGGAAAAAAACAACATGGGGGAAATGATAGAAAAATGCTAGCCACAAAAGTCACCTGACGCAAAAATGTTTTATATTAACTTCCTACACATTTTGTAATCTTCACTGTGCGTTGAAAGAGCACTGGCATGAAAATACGAGTAACCTCAGCAAGAGAGTTTCTACTTAACTGCTTTCCTCATCTTGACTTTTTAACAGCAGCAACCTGAAGAATATAAAGCCTCCTACAAAAGCTCTTTCCCAGGTCAACTGTTACACACACATGCTTGAGAAAAGAACATAGCACAAAAGCATCTTCTGCAAAACTTCTATTTTACCCAGTCTCTCTCATTCAGTGATGGCTCCAAATATTATATCTCTGTTCAACTGATGTCTTTCTATTTTTGAAGAAAGTCTACAGGGAAGATTGATTTTGGACACAATATGCAAGACTGATGTTAGAGAAAACTGAAGGTGAAACTCTTTCCAACTTATTCTTGGAAAAAAACACACCATCTACACCTCCCCTACTATCCAAGTATACACAAGATCTTTACTAATTAAGCAGCCACTGTACACACCATTTGTACATGTCAGTTAGAGGCAGCAAATTGCTGAAGACGATACTATTTACTACCACCATCTTTTCTTCCTGAAAGGAAACCCGGCTGCATTACGTAATTGCTTTACAATGGCTATTGTCGAAGACTGCACAAGGAATGTCCAAGTTGGCATGGAGAGCCGCTGTCTCCAAAGGAATAAAGTTACAGATAAACAAGCAAATTTTACATGGATTTTCACTGTCACCAAGGGTCAGTCCAGTTAACCCTTTATCAATAAAGCTTTACCACAGGAGTACAACTTTCTGGTTGCATCCAGTTCTCCGTTACCTGTCCCAATTGCTTCGCCATTCCCCAGAAGTGTGGCTAGTGTTGTTAAATTTCATTTCGTTTCTCTGCTAATTTATTTGCTAAGGGTATTTCTTTCTTCCCTCACTCCATTCTTTCCCCCTGTCAATACTGTGCATTTTGAAACTTTGCCCAGTCTGCATCAGAAAAATGTTTGCAAGAAAAAATGTAATTATAATTGTTCACCACTATCATGCACAGAACAGGACATGAAATAGAATACCACACCAGCAAAATACTTTTGAACTACATCCATGCTCCCTGGTGATATGTAAACTCACTGCCTCACCCTTACACATTTTCTTCTTCAAAGCAGATACCAAAGAAATGAGTTTGTCCCCAGTTTCTTAACATCAAAGACAAATGGGTCAACTTGACCCCTAGTTGTAGGGAGGTCAAACTTGACAATCCCTAGGAGGGTTAAATTTGACAATCCCTAGTGTAACTAAGAAATTGGTCCTTAGGGAATAATGCTGAGAACAGCAGTATTCCAAAACCTATACTTAATTATCTTCTCTTGTCTATGGACTCCTACAGAGCATTTAAACTTTTCTCGTTTAAACGAGAAACTTTTAAACGTTTAAACTTTTAAACTCCTTGCAATCAATGTAACTAAATATAATATAAACACCTCATCTATTCCAGTCCTTTAATAATGCTTGGAAATAATTTAAACAGGTATGCTTAACAAAAACAGGGATAATATGGAGCAACTAGTTAACACTGGAATTATGCAACAAACCTAAAGCAAGACCAAATAGGTAGATTTAGATTCTATGACAGTGTATGGAAAAGTGATGGAAGAGAATATATCTGTGATATGTATAGTGAGATATCCTCACTGATTCTCAAAGCATCAGTACATTTGGCCTTAAAATTACTTAAAAAAAAAACTAATCTAAGCACATTTATACACATCTGAAATTTTCACCTTTAACAGAAGAAACAATTGACTTAGATTTTACCACAGGAAAAACCCTGTAAACTCACTATATATAAAAAAATAAAAATCAAACAACTACTGTAATTTTTAGAACATCACTGAGCTTTGTACTATCTCAGTAAATAGCCAGCTGAATAGAATTATTAGCCATGCTAATGCAAATATCTTTGCTAACAGGGCATGTGACTAAAGAGGTCAAAAAAACAGATTTCTTTTCCTATAAGTATCTAAATGCTATTTCAACCAGCACAGCTGATAAGAATATAACTTGATGGAATATACACTTTGTGGTGTGATGTGATCTGCTAGTAAAAAACCCAAGCATTATTCATGCCAAATATCCCAAACTCCATTTTCTGAGATGGGGGTGCTTTATATGTTTGCAAAAAGAAAAAATTCTGCTACAACATTTTTGGGTGTTGACTTTCCTGAAGTACACAAGATTTTTTAAAATTTGAAGAGTAATAACAGTTTGAAATGATATTGATGCTGATATCTTTAAAACATCTCTGCAGAATTGAAGTGATCTAGTAACACACACTCCAAGTGGTAGAACAATCCTTTCATATATTTTATGTAATTAATTTTCTGCAAACATTCTAGAATATATGATCTTCATGTTTTTATAAAGCAAATGGTGGCTATATATTGTACACACTGTTAATTTGTAATTGCATTTTCTTTTCCCAAATTTTTCTGCATGTCTTTGAATCTTCAACTCAATATAACTCAATTTCTCCTACTCTAAAGTGAATGTATCATCACTTGCTGTCTTTGTAAATGCTTATGTCATTTGGATAAAAGGCATTTTGCAATGCAAGCGCAAACTCTTGTTATTTATTGAAGGAGAAATGCAACACAGACCCTCACTTAAGGTTGTTTGAGCTGTCCCTTCCTTTTAAAACTAGCAAGTGAATTATTGATTAATCACCACATCATCTCAGTGAGAAATTTAAAAGCAATATAAACATGTCTGTGCCTGACAAAATAGCCATCTTAAGCAATGAGTTGGGTAATTTTATCTATATGTCCTAATGCACCCACTTCTAGCAATCTAAGTGGATACACTTAAATAAGCCAATCATAATTCCTGTGGGTGGTATCCTGGTGTTAGCGCTGAAGTGCTTTCAGTTTTAGTTGATGGGCTATTCAAAAGTTATTCTTATAATCAGTTCTCTCCTCTTACATTTAAAGGCTTTCAAGCTAATCATAGACATAGGTTTAGATTTCCAACCCAACGGGTAGGACTAAAAACTAAGATATTGTCTTAAGCTAGAGAATACTTACGGTAGTCACCCTATTAAACTTCATACCAAAGTACACTGTGCAAGGCAATATTTGCCAATTCATTTATGAAAACAGAGTTGGTTGGACTTCAGTGACACCATGTCAGAAACGACACGTTGATTGGGATACTGTAGTTCTTAACATTGAATGTGAGCTACTGCATACAATTATTAGCTACTTACAAATAACAAAGGCTAAAAAGATGCTAAAATAGTTATCATTAGCAAGGAAAAGTGGCTACTAGTTAAACATCTGTTTTTTAGAGTATATGTTTGAAAGATATTTTCAAGTTATTACTGGGTTGTCCTTTACTGTTATAGGCAACGATGCCACAAGCTACCATAAACTTCTTAAACATTTCATCAGAATGAATCCTATTGACAAACTGTTGGAGAATATCACTAGTTTTGTATATAGGAAAGGGGTGACTCCTTTTAAATTGATTATATTTTGGCAAGAAGGAGTAAAAAGAAAGATATTCTGCTAGAAAGTAACAAACCACCTGCAGCAGATTATACTAATCCAAAATTGATATATTTATAAATCAAGTGTACGCCTGCTAGGAAAAAAAAAAAAAATCTCCTGTTAAATTCAGTTATTAAAACCGGCAAACCGGGAAAGTTACATTTTGTAGAAATTAAACGGGCTTGCTGACTGGTACATGTTACATTAGCACCAGATAAACGACTGAAATAAGGAGGCTGTTACAACTTCTTATTTTACTATGTCCTATACCTCAAAATAAATAGCATCTGCTGTACTTAGAAACTGACACTGCATCAAACATAGTATCTCATCATACACAGAAAAAGACTACCAAGAGGAAGGTACAGCTTCAGTAACAAATATTGCCTTAAAATCGCAGCATAGCCTGAAATTATGGAGCTGGGTGTTTTAAGTGAAGTAAGAAATGTACTTAGGTTACTTTTTTGTAGCCTGGTCTCCTCGAGTGATGTGCTGAAAGGAGTTACATCCAACTGGCACTACAGGTAGTAGTTCTAGTGGCTGTCGGGAAGCCAAAAGCGTAAGAATTCGTAGGAAAGAGAGAGAGTGATAGTCAAAATGCACATCCTGATTACTCACTAAGTTACATTACTGAACCTGGAGGCTTTTAAACTTCCCTAACGCTCTGTTCTCTTCTTTCCTCCAGCATATCTCCTGAGTACCACGTATTTGTTGCCCCTCTATAGAATCAGTGTCTTACAGTTCAGCATCCATAGGTCTCCACGACAATATTCCTAACCCTATATGGCTCAGTAGTTGCCTAAATACACTTTCAGAGCTTAAATGAAACAAAATATTTAGAACTTGCAAAAATATCTACAAATAATTATACTTCATTTCATATAAGATATTGTCAGATATTGAAGATCTGCAAGACTTTTCCACTTTCTGTCTTCTCCCCATTAGTAGGAGTTCACTGGTTGCGAATGAGTTTCCTATAGCATATTCATAGTCTTCTTTCTTTTCCTATACTAGTGCTGCTTTGAAATTTTCATTTTCTTTAAATCACTTGGTAGAAAATTCTTTTTTTAATAAAGTTGTTGTTCCTCTAGGAGATGACTCTGATCATCATCATCAGATAAAGGTCCTTACTGTATTATCTCTTCAGGACTTATGAAAATTGTCATCAGATAAAAAATATCTGGAAAAAAAGCACTGGTTTGTCTAAAATCTAACACTAGAAGAAAATTTATACTGTAAACAATGACCTTTTAGCTACTGTTTTAACAGATGTGTTTGCTTTTGAAATAGTCATAGTTTCACAATATTTCTGGATGGTTCTTTTGACCCAATCATCCTTTCTCTCAAAATGAACTTCTTACCAAAGACTCAAAATGCAAAAACCTTTCATTGCTAGCACTGCGTCATGAGCCTGGAATTCTATCCAAAAATTGAGAAAAGAAAGAGAGGAGAGAATGCAAGTAGCATTTACCAAAAAAAAATTCCTGTGTGATAAAAGTATATACAGAAAGTTCCCATCTCAAGCTGGTATGCATAAATTGCACATACACCGAGTCCCCACGGAAAGCTTTTAAAGCTCTGCAGGAGCTGCAAATAGCAACAAGGTCCAAGGCAAAGCCAAAGAACACTTGGAACTTTTGAGCAGCTGAATGTCAACACAATATCATTTATGAAAGTATGCGGTGAGCGCTGGGAAGCTGCCTTGCAAGTCACAGCTCAACCAATGACTTTAACAGGTGGCCTAACTGGTTTTCCTGCTACCCTTCTTGAACCAGCTCTAGTCTGACCAAGGCATGAAAAGCAGTAGTCAGTGTAAATCTCCTAATCTCTCATTCAGGACATTTAAACAGATAGCATTGGCCTTGATCAGCACAATTCTAGGACTTTACTGATGTAAATAATTTTCGGTGAAAGTTTGTAATAATGATGCAAAGAATTAACATAAGCAAGCAAACGGGCTGGAACTCTGATAGGTTCCTATCACTAGACGTGTTTGAGAGGAACTAAATTTTGGATTCTATCAGGAGATGCCCTATCAGTCCAAGAAAACTCAACACTGTATCATAATGGAGAACTCATGACACTGTCAAGGGCAAAGAAGCCATATAACAAAGATTACTGTCAAATTAATGTTACTGATTCCTGTATGAAAGTCAATAATTCCAGGCTTCGATATATTTAATGTCTTAATTATTTAAGAAGAAATGTTTTTGTTGCAATGGCCATACAAATACAAAGGAAATGCACATAAAAAAGGCTGTTCCAGGCTTGAATTCTAACTCACTGGATGACAATCATATGCCAATCAATCCATTTCCACTCAGGACAAGCATCTCCTAACATGCAAATATATACTGCAGTCCCACTGACTTCAGTAGTCTAAATATCACAATTAAAAGAGATGACTAATGAATCTGGTCCCCACACAGCTATTTGCATTGTAAAATGCATCCCAGTGGCTTCAGTGGCTTAAAGATTATACTTGAAAGGGATGGTTGAAAAATGTGGTTCCCATTTATCTGCATAATAAACTGCTAGAAAAATTATAAAACAGAATTTTCTCATAATTGTTAGCTAATAAAAAGCTACTTATTCTTCCATGTTGCTGCTATTGTTTGCAACATCTAAAGTACTAGTAAAAAATCCAAGAATTTTCCAAGTACAGAAGGAATTACTAGATCAATATCACAATTTTAAAAGAATCCATCAATGAGATGGATTGGATGGATGGATAGAATGATAGAGAAAACAAAATTCAGTTAATGCAGGAATACCTCATTCAGTTGGATTCAGGAATATCCATTATAGCGACATACTGCAAAATGCATATTTTGATAAAGTTGCGCTTAGGTAATTTATGAATCCTACTGATTAGCTGAGATAAATTATTTCTCATGGACTCTATTTCATCAAAAATACTGAATAATTTTTGAGGCAAGAGAATGAATGTGTCTTCATTTTCTTTATAGAGGAATAATACTTCTAATTTGATGTGTCCTTCAAATAAGCCATCATCACAGATGAAAAAGTACAAATAGGGAATGGACATATTTGAGGAAATGGCCTGACTCATTCTTTCTTCCTCTGCCATTAAAAAAAAAAAAAAAAGTAAAACCAAACAACAAAAAGAAACAATTCCTGGAGACTTTGTTCTTTTTCTAACATCTCTAACTCCAAGATAATATCAAAAAAAAAAAAAGTAAAACCAAACAACAAAAAGAAACAATTCCTGGAGACTTTGTTCTTTTTCTAACATCTCTAACTCCAAGATAATATCTGAAAGTCAACAGTCCAATGCCATCTTTTGTTTAAACCAGGAATTTCACAGCCTTCCCTTTAATATTCTTAGACACACATAAAATATAGGATGACTGGTTGAACATACCTACACACAAAATATCATACAAGGCACTCGTAATTAACAATATGAACCAAATTGGTATTAGCCCAATTCACTTAGGTTCCAGCAGAAGGGTGTTATTAGCTCTTCAAATTTAAAGTCAATACAATAAAATTTACATCTTGCACTAACAACTTCAAAAGAAAGTAATTTAGCCAAGCAGATAAAAATTTACTTATGTAAAGAGCTGCTTTAAAGACAAGTTAAAAATTTATCAGTTCTGTCACAGTCACTTTTGGTAGTATGATTGTCAAGGAACATAGAGATTATATACAATATTTATACTTACAGCATTCATTCAGCAATGTATTAAGCAACAGAAATAAAGGGTGAAAGAAAATAACATCATTAATAGCTATTTTTTTTTTATAATTTTTTATTGTCTCATGCACCAGAAACAACAAAGTTGGATCTATCTGCAACAAAAACCCAAGCAAGTCCTAAATTGAGTAGTACATAAGCAGAGCTATTTGCTTGAAGCTAATTAATGCTGCTTTGTAAGCAGCCATGAAAAATAGCCATCTGTTTTCGTCTCTGGTTTTTATGTTGTTGATCCTCCAACATAGTTACTTTTTTCCAAGGCATTATATATGACCAGAGAGCCTCTAAGTGCCTTGTGTTTAAGGCCATTGGCCTACTTTTCACAGAGCAGATCAATCAGGACAAAAACCCACCCAGTCTGAAATAAGATCATAGGAAAAAAAAATACAACGTTCAAAACCACAAGAATTATTAGTTCTGCTTGTCAACTACATTTTAATAGTTTTTACACAAGCCTAATTCTGAAGTTGTGTGCAAACTAGCTGGCAAAAAAAAAAGCTAACTATAACTTATCAGAGAAAACACAAAAATGTAAGCAAACTTGAGTGATTCTCAACAGCTGCATTTTAAAAACAGAATCTGGACTGCAAGTGCAAAAACTCAAAAATAAATCAGTGTTTTCATCTAAGTATGTTGTACTTGGAAAATCATTATGAACCAAAACAAGGCAGAGCAATGGAAAAGACTCTAAAAGAAATCCATATGGGCTTCATCTTTTCTTCTTTTTCTATTTTTTTTTCCTAGATGACTCCTGCTGCCCTCACAATATTTTTTTTTTCTGTGCCCCAAGTGGAATTCTCCTCCCGCTCCCATATTCCCGACTTCTTCAGTCCAGACCTCAGAGTTGTTTCTATCCCTTTCCCTTCCTTAGAGCTAATAACCCACTTGCATGTCACTCAGGTCTCTTCCCAAAATTCTTTTCTCCATTAAGGGCTTTCATCAACAACACTCCACAAAGACATGAATACATACAGAAAGATGAACACTCAAATCCAGCGGAAATTAGATCCCTAAATGTACTTGTGAACCTGGATCCGTAAGATGAGGCTAGAAAAACAAATGGTAGCACTATAGTTAAATTCATCCTATGCTTAATTCTGCAAATAGGATGGCTGATGTGCCAAATATTTTACTGGAATTAATGGAGAAAGCCAGAGCTCTTGGAGATTCAAGAATCTCTAATTTAAGGATTGAAATATCAACAAAAAAGTGGATGCCTGGTTCTAGGATGCAATCCTGATCAGTTGTCTACCACCCTATGGTGATGGCAAAATAACTTGCAGTGGGCCCAAAAGCTGTGTGCTGGGCAACTAAGGAAGGTCAGTAGGAAATACTGCACTTTGTATGTTCAGGAACATCATATTTTTTCCCCATCTAAACCCTAGTGATCTATTAAGCGTGTGTGCCCACTTGGACTCCAAAGCGCAACATCTGCCACCGAAGGCAGATGCCCTAACAAACAGGCCTCTTTTCTTGTTTTTGAATATAAATGTTAGTAGTTTCTTCCAAGATAGATGGTGTGGGTGTACTTCAATAGCACTCTGAGATTGCCCAAGGGAGCAGGCTCTGCCAGGGACCCAGGTAAAGGTCAAGCTGATCCCCTTCACCAAAGAGAGAGGAACTTGGGGAAAGCTTTAGTAAATAGACGTCACTTGATGCACTTAAGGCATCCTGACAGCTAGAGTAGATCGTGAGCTCTCTATTGCTTTATTATGATCTTTGTTTGTTCCATTTTAAACACCGAAACAGGTGTTTCAAATCTTGCCTCTGGAAAAAAGGCACTGTGAAAGCAATTATAATTCTTGTACGGTACAGCATCATGAAAACTGTATGTGATCTACTAAGCAGATAAACTACTGTTTATCTTCATTTAAAAAAAAGAGGCATAAGTTGTTCTTATGAAAATAATTATTTTCAAATGAACTTTTCATGGTGTCAGTAATAACAAAGGCCTTTTGTATTTTAAAGATGGGCCAATAACCATTTATGAAGGTCAATAGATCACAAAACTAGGGCCTATTAAAAGGGAATGGTGGTTTCATCAGAGAGTATAGAACTATTGTGGAAGAAACAGATTCAGACTTCCATCCCCCCTTAAACAAAAGAAAACAATAGCTTGCCTCAGTAAGAAATTCCCTGAGGTATCTCAACCAATATTTAGCAATATTTGCAGCCCCCAGCCTAATGAATAATAATCTGTTATATAGTTACAGCCAAACACCAAACAGTTTTCAGTTTGGTTGAGAAAGACAACAGGGAGAAAATAATTCCAAGAGCAAGTTCAATATACAGAGTTTTTTGCTGGCAACTTACTTTTCTAGCTCAGGAGAAAACTGTTCTGTCTGCTTAAAGACAGCAGAAGACAAGAGTAGACAGAACTACTACTATATTCATAGGAATATGAACTTGAAATTCTGGCTTAGTGTCAGAGCCCTGGGTGGTATAGAAGTGCCAAGGCGCGAGGCAGATAGATGGTAGGTTCTTTAGGTTGGGAAGTGCCAAACACTGAATGCAAAATACTAAGATATTACAGCTCCTGCTGAAATAATTTTCAGGCCCTCAGGAGCAGGCCTCCGGGTTGTCCACTGCCAGATGTTACACAACACATTCCTGGAACAAGATCAGCATAAATGAAAAATGCTATGTTTAGTACAGGACATAATGGGTTATGAATCAGGAGCACTGAAGACAAGAAGCTATTCTCTTTATTTTCTTCAGAAGACCTACTTCCAACATGTATTAAATGCACCAGGAAAACAGAGTGGCTGCAACTTTGAAAATCTCACTGCAGCCATTTATTCCACTTAACATACCACCTGTATGACAGAAAAAATAACACGGGAATACAAATGGAAAGTAAAATTTTGCCACAGTTAAATATACCACACACAGAGACCTTTTCATACAGCATTATCAGCCAAAATAAGAAATGTCAAAAAACATAACGTCAGTGCAATCTACTAATAAAACAAAATTTCACCAAGGCTAAAGCCAGTGGAGACAGAAATAAAACCTTGCTAAGCAACCTTTAACTACACTTTAGAAAAGAGTAGTCAGAAAAGTGAGCAGCATTTAGAAAAGTGAACATCATTTTTATTTTGATTTAGACTGATTCAACATAATAGTTCTCTTTTTTGCAATTAATTATAGCTGCAAATTAAGAGGTTTAGTCATCTATCTGCCAAATATGCAGGTGCAATCAAGGGCTTAGGTGGCTAATTCCCAAAATATGGCTATGCAATTAAACAGCAGGCATAAATTTGTCTATACAAAATTAGAAATCATGTTTCAAAAGTAACCCCTGGGGGGGGGGAGAGAGAGAGAGAGAGAGATCCTTATACTTTCTCTAAGACTTGCAAGTAACAGACCCTTACACCTCATTGCCAGAAGGCTTTATTTCAAATTTCATTCTAACAGAAAACAAAATATTTTAAAATGAAATGGACTTGTGGGAGGTACATTAGTAACAGGTAAGATTTTTTTTCAATTCCCTTTAATCTGCTGTATAGCTTTATAATGAGATAGATACGATCCAAGGGAGCCAAATTAATCCATAAACCAGATTAAATCAAAATTCTAATTGGGGCTTCTACTCTGGATCAACTTATTAAATTACTTTCTCCTGCAGCAGCACAGATGTAATATACTCTCTCTCAAGCCAGAAACTTCATAAAACCATGAATTTTTTAAAAGCAATCTATTGGCGAGTTCAAACACATGAAGCCCTCCACTCTGTCCAATGTGAAGTGGGGAAGGAGAAAAAAAAATCTCTTTAACCAATCCCTAAATTTCTGTTGAACCAGAACTATGAAGGTATATGTTTAATTAATTATGGAGTCAATCTGGTAATTTTTTTGGTTTCTGGATCTTTTCCTGATGTAGGTCTTTGAAACTCTGCCCAGGCTAAGCTCGTGAATCAGTGTCATTTCCAATCCGCATTAGGATAATTGAACACACTAAGGAGCAAATATATACAGGAGATCTAGTATTTTATGTAAAAAGGATAATTTTATCAATGCAATACAACACAGTTTTTCTCATGTACTGAGTGAAGGAAAATTACACTGTACTAACATAAAGGGGCTGGTTATCAGTTCCTTTGTCTCACTGTGTTTTTTATTTTACTCTTGATTTAAAATTAGTAATTTTTTATACTTCACCAAAACTTAACTGAAACCCACAAGCTCATGGTACTCCGTGTAAGATCAGCTATTAAGGCTGAAGTTCAAATGGTTAAAATAACATGCCTTAAAAACTCCTGCCCTCTAGTCATAGTAAAAGAGGTTGGCATGAACTTTGATATTTAATCCAAAAAGTAAAGAATAAAAATTTATTGGAAAAATTAAAAGATCAGAATTAGTTCAGGCCTCAGTTCTGCAAACCACCTACACGGCAATAGCATCACTGCTTAAGCACTTATAACTGTATGACCAGGGCTCCCCCAAAATAGAATTATGCTTTAATATTCAAGTATTCTGTTCTGAACATGAAAAATATGTACATAAATGGTTAAATCAGAATTGGCTACATATAAATAATTGATCCAAAAAGATGAAACAGTAAGTCTTCAATATTTTAGCTGAGAAGAGATGAGAGAATAAAGAACTAAACAAGGCTTTGGTTCAGATAAGGAAAAAGTGAGTTAAAAGATACTCAGTCCTTTGTGCTGATGAGACCTCATCCTCTTGAGAAAGTTTTGCTTATCAACACAAATGTACGAGGGAGAGTGCACTTGAAGAAACACTTTCTCTTAAGATAATTTCTGTTTAGAGAAAAGAAATCTTGTTTGAATCAGTGGCTTTTAGATGCATAAATATAATAAGATCCAGCTGTACTTTTCCCTTCTCCAAAGAAGCCAGTTTGTCCAAATCAGGCTGAGAAAGAAAAGGAAAAAAAAAAAAAAAAAAAAAAGAGAGAGAGGAAAAAAAAAAGCTAATAATCTAAAGAGGTAGAACGTAGGAGAGGACAAGAGGAAGAAAGCAAATAATAAATGTCCTTCAGGCTGATTTTCCTTCTCTTTCACACATGCACATTATTAAAAACAAAAACAGATCGATGCTACTCAAACAACAAGTGGGCAATCTTGCAGTAGGATTTTTGCTACTATGAAGAGCGGCATGACACACATTCAGGTAATGTTCAGTACTTCATCTAAAATCATCTTGCAGTTTTTATGAACCACAAAAAGAGAGTCTGAAGCAGTTCATATATAAAGGAGAGCAAAGACCTCAGTCGTGACTGGGAACGGCGCGGGCAATCAGGGCATTGCTGGAATACCATACAGGCAGACCACAAACTTAAGTAGCGTGCAGCTGGAATTCCAGCTAAAAGAAACAGGGATAAAGAGCAGAGGTTAGGAAAGATGTAATACAACAGCCACAGCCACCAAGAAATGGGGTCTTTTCCCTCTCTACCTGAGCTCATGTTGATTGCTTTGGAGATCCTCTGCACAGATGTCATGTGCATACTTGTAGAGAGAAAAATCTCACTCCTTGGTTTATTAGGAAAAAGGATATGGACACTGAAAGGCCAATAAATGAAATTCAGGAAGGGGAGGCTTTCATGGAAATCATACATGGGATCAAGTCAGATCCACACAAGAGATGGTTAGAAAAAAAAGGTCTCTGTGAAACAACCTGATATGAATGAAACTATCGAAAAACCTTGAAAAATCAAAACCACATGAAAAAAAAAATCTTAGTATTCTATGAATTTGGCAACTATTGAGTAACTCAATCTTCCTGAAACAGTAAATAGCTCCTGAAATGCACTGAGCGTTTCATATAAGGTTCATTTGGTCAGTCCTTCACAAAAGAGTATAGCTCTTACCAGAAACAAAGTCTTTTAAAATTATAATTTCTCTGAATTCTACAACAAACCCACCTGCAATAGGGCAGTGTAAAATGCCGACAACATTGATAAGGAATACAATATCTTTTAAGGAACTTGAAATAGCAATGTTTCCCATTCCAACCAAAACAAAAATAGGGAAGAGACGCCTCTTATAAGAGCATCAAGATTCAAAGAAATGTACTTTTCAATTTTTAGCTACAGTTAGTAGTACACTTAAATATCATTCATATTTTAATGACCTATAAGAGAAAGTCTCCAGATAAAAACAAAACTATAAGACAAAATATTCTATAAGAAACATGCATCTGCTAGGATTTTTCCGTGACAAGAATACACTCAATTCAAAGCCAAAACGATTAAGCAAAAATTGTTTTTGAGCATATGCTAACTAACAGAAACTAACTGCTGAAACATATTACTCAGAAACATTATTAAAAACTGAATGACATCTTCTGTTAATTCTGATGCCACTATGAAGTGATGTAGACTGGATATGTTTACGCTACCATTGCGATTAGGAACAGCATCGAGCTTTTGAAGTCACCAACAATCATCCTCACTTTCTATCTGGGAAGAGGCCATACCAGGGAAGCATCTCATAGATTACAAAGACTACTTTTAGATGAAGCCCCACCAAGAAGTGTACTCCAGCCATCAATAGAGTCTACTGGAACAGACAAGGCAGGCTGAAGTAAAACACCCTGAAATGCAGGTAGCATGAACACCATGTCCTCAACTTGATTAAACTAACTAGGAGAGTAGTCATGAGGCAAAGACATGACCGAAAGTGAGGAACAGTCCCAATTCCATGTGGCTCCTTGTGCAGGAGACAGGAGCACTCAACTACCTTACGCAGATATCCACGTGAGCCCCAAAGCAATTGAGGTGGGTGAGTGAGCTTAATTAGCTCTTCAGTCAATTCATCAGAGGAATCTGCTTTATTCACTGATCAACCAGAAGCTTAGGTTGTAGTCCAGGTGCAGCAGCTTGAAGCAAACACTTGCTTTTTCAGATTCTGAAATACCTAGTTAGGAGTCTGAAGCAGGGAGCTAAAGCATAGCTTAATGCCTGATAGAAAATATTTTTAATTCAATAGAAAGTGCATCGGTGGTTTCAACAGTCTTTAATATATTCTATATCCATGTACACTAATATATATTGTATACCTGTAATATATAGTAACTATTCAGTAGTAATATTTAAAATCATTTAAATTAAGAAAAGATATGCCATCTTTTTTTTTCTGAATTATGGAGGCAGTGGGACAGAAGTCCAATCTCTAGATTCACAGAGGTTGGAAAAAATTATCTTGCCTTGTCTCCTTTCAAAATATGCTAGGGGTCTGATAGGATTGACCTTTGGAAAAGAAAGAAAGTCTGTTTCTTAATAATTCTAATCTAGATTATGTCAGTAATAAGAATACCATAATTAACAATAGTTCTAAAAAATCTCATACAGATCCAAATTCATAATTCAAAGCTACACAGGCACAAACCCTCAAATAATAAATTACATCTAAAATAACCCAGCATTTCATTCCAGAGAAGATTTAAAACATTCATAATTTAATAAGACATTTTCATTTAAAGGTTTAATGAATGAAATGCAAGATATTGGCAGCTTTGCCTCATTCAGACATTCCACTGCTGTGACCTCAGTAGAGTTAAAGGGATGGAGCTGGGGCACATGTACTGCAAGCCATAGAACCACGTGATGTCCATGTATCTTAATTATATGGTTAGGCACAGTTTTCCTTGTTACGTTGTATGCTTAGTTAAACATATCCTTGGCTAAACATATGCTCAGATCCCAAATATACAACATAAGCATGCTACAGAGCCTTGGAGATTCTCCAGAGGTGGGAAAGTCCATACTTTACTAGTTGCAACACTTTCTTCTTGGATAAATCTAAGCCCTTGTATTCATGAATAAAATGTTACTTCTTGTGTTTGGTATCATACTGCCAATGCTAGTTTTAATATCCCACTTCTGTCAATGCCTTCCCCATGTACTCAGGCACTATTTTTCAATCTTCGCTGTTAAATACATATAGTTTATTAATTAACTGGGATCCTGGCCTGCACTAGGAGGATGTTGCCAGCAGGTCGAGGGAGGGGATCCTGCCCCTCTCCTCAGCTCTGGGGATGCCGCACCTGGAATATTGGGGGCAGTTCTGGGCTCCCCTTGGACAAGAGGGAGGTGGAGCTTCTAGAGAGGGTCCAGAGAAGAGCAACTAAGATGATTAAGGGACTGGAGCATCTATTGTGCGAGGAAAGACTAAGCGAACTAGGACTGTTTAGCCTGGAGAAGAGAAGGTTTAGAGGAGTTCTGATCAATACGTACAAATACCTGAAGGGTGAACGTAGGGAGGATAGGGCCAAACACTTCTCAGTGGTGGCCAGTGATAGGACAAGGGGTAATGGGTATAAGCTGAAACACAGGCAGTTCCATCTCCATGTGAGCAGGAACTTCTTCCCTGTGAGGGTGACAGAGCAGTGGAACAGGCTGCCCAGGGAGGTTGTGGAGTCTCCTTCTCTGGAGATCTTCAAAACCCACCTGGTTGTGACTCTGTGCCCCGTGCTCTAGGTGTCCCTGCTGGAGTAGGGGAATTGGACTAGACGATCTCCAAAGGTCCCTTCCAACCTCAACCATTCTCTGATTCTGTGATTATAAAATTACATATAGATACAATTTGTAGCATGCCATCAAAAAACATGGCAGTGATCTGAGACAGTGCGATAGACATGAATATAATATAAGAATATCTAGAGTTTGTAAGGTAGCTCTGTCTGAACACATACCGCTCAATGTGAGAATCACACACGAAGACAGTAATGCCTTGAAAAAAAAAAATTCCCTATATGACCTCCTCATAATACCCAGATGTTTTATCAAGTATATCTTATCTGTAATAAACAAATTATCAAACTTAATTTTAAAAATATTGCTAATCAGCATGTTAGCCTCTACTAAAGCTCTTCTAATTGCAGTATGACAGGCTGATTCTGATCTTTTAGATATTTGAACTAAAATGAATAGGGTTTTGTTCACCACAAGTTGGGCAAGAGATTTGAGTCATTTGCACTGCTACTACTTTTCAGTGCAGACATTTCTACAGCATTGATCATCAGATATTTTTAAGAATCTGATGAAACTTCCTGATCTGTTTCAGTATCATTATTTTACTATTACTTCAGGAAAGTGAACCAATTAGCACAGCCATTCTTCTTCTATCAGTCCTAAGTTCATGTTGGAAAACAAAAAAAACAAACAAACAAACAAAAAAAAAAACCTTTTCTTTTTTTCCTCCCCTTCCCTCTCCAAAGTCCTCAAATTCAGCTCAATATGAAACATAAATTGTCTTGTGCGGGAAAATCTGGCAAGTCCAGCCAGTTTCTATTGGGCAGGTAGAAAGAGGCATCAAATATCATGGGACAAAAGGAACAGTCATGAATGATGGGCAGAGCTTTCTGGGGAAGGAAGATGCACAAAGCAAGAGAATTTATCTTGTCTATCCAGAGATTCCCCTAGAAAGTCTTCCAGGCTATTTTACACATCTATACAAAGACAGCCAGTCTCCTGGAATCTCCCTTGCCACGAGCCAGTTAACTTGACTCTAGGCAGTGCCTGCCAAGCGTGGTTTCTGAAACTGTTACTTATGACTAAATCAGGCAGCACACATTACTTAATGTACATTGCAGATCTTAAAACCCATCCTGTTTGGATCTCCAAAATCTCCAATGTCCAATCTCCAAAATCTCATCTCCACGACCAGAGATATTCTTTGTTGTTTTTGATAATAAAACCCATCACCATGGTTCTGCACAGAGGTTAATAATATATGCATAACAAAATCAATATAAATCAAACCTAAAATGACTCTAAAAAAAAATCAAATCCAATTCTTTTTTTTTTTTTTTTTTTTTTTTCCTGATGAATAATGGTGAGCAAGCATGCCTGAAACAACAGTTTTCAGAGATTCAGGGATGATATACCACTACTTGGGACTAAGCAAAAAGAGAACATGAGAAGAAACCCCCCTTCCTCCTGCATTTTCATTTCATTATAGGAAATAAGTACTTTTAAGAGCTGGTAGAAAGGAAATTATAAGGATCAGCACTCAGGTGGTTGCTTTTTTAAAAAAAAAGATAGTATGGGTTGTCTCTCCCAGATTTTACTGTACTTAGCAGTAAAAGCATGAAGGGAGAAAGGTTTTAGGAGGAGTGAAACCACAGGTAGTTCAGAAGCCAAAAGGCTTTTAGCACATAAAAAAGTTTCTGTTTTTGAAGTCAGACTTAGGTGGAAGAGTTTTTAGGAATTAGATAATGAAATATATTATAATATTTTATTCTACATAATTTTCTATTTTACATAATTTCAAACTGATCATCTCTTACTTGCTTTTCCACAAATATATTCCCACTATTCCCACTCATTTACAGAAATAAGCCTGAGCATACTAGTTCTCTAGACAGCTCATCAGGTGCATGTTACAAAGGATTTCATACTAACTATAGTTAGCTATATATCGCTTATTAACAATAGCAGTAGGTTTTATCACTACACTTCTGTTCTGTGATTCTGTAAATGACTTCTTAGAATCTGATTTTAATAGCAAATAAACAAAACCAGCTTTTCACATAGAAATCTGTGTGGCGAGCTTCTATCACAGTTTTCGCTGAACTTGGTATTGCCCAACCTGGCACTGCAGATGTCTGGAGTCCTGCTTAGCAGCAACATTAGTGCTCATTTGCCCTCCTAGAGACCAAGCTCAGCAACTTAGGCTGGCAGAAGATGGGTCTTTTTTGCAGAAGGAAAGAACTGAGAGGCAATACTCAGTTCTGGGGCGATATTCAGTTTGGAGAAGGCAATCTCAATTACTGATCATATCAATGAGATCTTGCAGTCAATTTAACAACCTTTCTCTATCTGAAATATAGTAACTTTTAAATTCTACATATGATGGTTCTTTAAAATTTAGAAATCTTTAGATTTCTAAAATTTAGAAATAGGCACCGAGAAATGTTTTTTAATGTTAATTAATGTCTAATGTTAATGTCTAACTAATGACTAACATTAATTAATATCTAATTGTTTTTAATGATACCCTGGTAAAAAAAGTACACAATGAAATGCATGGAAAGCAGCCACATCAGCCTTAATAACTTTTGTCTTTGAAACTATCTATAATGATTACCACCTTTTACCATCTTTACTGAATGTAACATGTCGAGCACTGAAAAGAATTCAGTATTTTCCAAACAGAAGAAAGAGAAGAAGATTAAGCAATGGAAGAGGAAAAGGACAGCAGAAAAACAAATCTAAACAAAAGCAGTAGAAAATCAGATCTGAAATATCGATCTTGTAGGTCACCACAGGGCAGATGCATATAATTACCAGAAGAATAAACCACTTTGACTAAATAGTCTGCTTTGTAGTTTGCCGTTGCACTGAAGCACATATTAACATGACAATGAATAAAAATATTGATTGTCCCAGAAAAGAAACAGTGAAACACAGGATGTGACATGTTTCATTAAGTCAGTGTGTAATTGTTAGAGAACTACACTAGAAATTAAACGAAGCTTAGCAGTGTTGGCATTTTGTAAGTTTGGTTTTATTTACTGTGTTAGACTATGCGCATCAGGCAGCTCCACTGAAAAATCCTTTTATCAGAGAAAGAAAGAAAGAGAGAAAGAAAGAAAGAGAGAAAGAAAGAAAGAGAGAAAGAGAGAAAGAGAGAAAGAAAGAGAGAGAGAAAGAAAGAAAGGTTATTTTAATTTAGATCATTCTGGATTTATTTATAATCAGATAGTTGAAATTACACCAAAAATATATAAGGGAGGGAGAGAGAGAGAATGGACTACCATAGCAGATGGACAGCTTATTATCCTGAACTTAAGTTGCGGCCTACTACTATCCAAAAATGTTAAAACTGCTGTTCAAGGCTATTTATATGTTGGCTTAGCCTCAAGCTTGTGACGAAGCCTTGACCTATTCTCCATTTGACTCAATCAATACAATATGAAGGAGGAAAAGTACCTGTCCTAATATGACATTTCTTTCAGGCCTATAACCAGTGCTACTCCAGGAAGGAACAAATACACTCAAGAGAGAGATTCAAGGGCATTTCCACTTTGCCCACTACAATCTCCTCTGAGTCTAGTGAGATTGCATATATTTAGAAGCCTATGTGCTTAAGTTCCTTGTTGGATTAGGGCCTGCATCCACAATTTTAGAACTGTGAGAAAACTGCCAGGAAAAAGCATAAATGAGTTCTGGCAGAGCGAACTGTGAGCACAAGAACAAAGGGGCTCCCCCTCATAAACAAACCACCTTCCATGACATAAAAATAAGTATTTTCAGCAGCAGTTCATTATGTAACAAAACTCAGAGCAACTTTACATATCTCCCTAATAAGGCAGAGCATATAATTTAAAAAACAGAATAGCTGAGTGTTTTTCTTAGTGCTCCCACTAAGGGTCTAAGTAGGTTTCAGCTATTCCGGCTCCAAGTCACCCAGCACTATAAACTAATCTAAGCTGCAGCAGTGGTTTCCCCATTCCCTTCTCCTTCCATCAGTCAGCACTTGTGCTCCTGCAATTAGGTGGTGAATGATGGTGGTAGCTAATTTAGTCAAAAGCCAGCATGCAGCTTCATCTGGTATGTAACCAGCTCTGGGGCCTGCTGACAAAACGGATAGTCCCATTCTCCCTCCTGCATCATGCTGCATGTAACTTCCTCCACTGCAGATCTAGTAGATTTACACCTGCAGATCCAGGCCAAACAACTCACTGACCCCATGCAATAATAACCTTTCCTTTATGTTTATAATGGATTAAAAGTATGGTAAAAATGCACCTTCCACCATTGCCTTTCTGGGGCAGGTTTCAACCACATCAGCTCCCTTTATCTGCCCTACGAACAGCAGTAGTAGCACAGATGAAGGGAGAAGCACTTGGTGGCTGGGAGGAAAAGATGAAGGTCTCTCAAGAGCCATAGCTCACACAAGTATAACCAGACTACTTTTAAGCTAGCTGACCTAGTTGCTGCTAGTGTCTAGTGCTGCCAACTGCCCAGCTATGCTCAGGTTCCCTTCTCAGGCACACGCTGCCCTGGGGAAGCGCTGCAGCAACTGCCTGAGGCTGCAAGCCACGCAGACCATGTGATAGCGTAACGAGTTTGAGCCTGATGAAACACACTGGATCTCTAGAAGGGTTGGGTGACTAGCTATGTACATAGGAAAGAACTATCTAGCACTTATCTGAGCTGAAACATTTTGATGTTTCTGATTTTTTACTGTGCTATATTTTTCCATCCTCCTTCCTTACCGTGCTTCTTTTCCTCTTTTCCACCTGCACAGAAAACAGCTACCAGTCTCAAAGTGAAAAGCTGTTAGATTTCTTTCATGTGTGTGAGAACTAACACCATTTTCTGGGAAGTTAAACACATCAGAATAAAACTACTGATCTTGTTACTACATGAGCAGATGCAGAGAAAACTCATAGCTCTAATTGCATATAATTTTGATATTTTTAATTTCTAACTTTAACTTTCAAGGTTTTCTTGAAAAGGATCAGAAATCAAGTTTCTAGGCTACAACATTTTGATAAGACTGCTTTCCAGAAAACAAGCTTAGCTTCTAATTTCTCAAGTACAGTTATATTCCCCAGGGTGCTTATACATAGCTAGGGTATTGCACAATGTTATATAGTTCATCAATCTGTCCAGGACACTCGGGGCACTCGCCTTGGTGAAGATAGATGTATGACAGCTATCTATGAGCCAAAGTATATATATTAAATAATAATAATAATAATAATCTCACACTTGACTCATATTATTAACATGAAAGCAAGGGCAACCTTTATGGAGATATTTTAAAGACAACTAAATTATGCAAGATTTCTGATTCGATTAGACAGTATTTTATTTGCTGTCTTATTAAGCAAGAGCTATAAAACAAACCAAAAAATAATCTGGTATAATTGTTTAAAAAAAAAAAAAAAAGACTCTACATATTTAGGAAATGTAGCAAGCTAAGGAAATAGAGAGTTTCTGTTGTGTTTCACCTTGTTCTGTGAGAAAACAAGGGCTGTAAATAGCATGTCTTTGATAAAAGAAAATCTTCAGCAAGTAGCAGAAACAGACCTAGCTCTAACATAAATCTAGAGACCACATCATGCGCTGCTAAACACTTAGAGTATGTTTTTGTTACCTTTCTCCCCAATAGACACAAACTTTTGAAACTAAAGGCCGTGTTGGGAAATAGAAGCTATTTCACACCCATCACATGCTACCAGAGATCTGAACTTTATTGGCTTTTATATTGGCACATCACTTCCTATCACTTCGAGCACGCGTACGGTTTCACCCAGGAGATGGCAGGTCCCATGAGCATTGCTTAGTGCAGCTTGAATTTGCCTGATCATATGCTCCAGCAGCTATTACAAAAGATATTTACACTAGGTTTCATTCATCTCTTCTTTGGCCTCATATCCTACTTCTGGAAATGCTTAAATTTGTGTTCAATGTGGTCTCAGGAAGAAGTGAAGGCGAGAATAACCTGTGGTCTATGACAGTACAGAGTACATCGGAATTAAAGTGTTCTTAGTAGATACAGGTGAAGAATACACTTTAATTGAGCTTTAATTGAGCTGACAAAATCTGCACCACCTCAGGATAAGCAGTAAATTGCAATTAAACTTTTGCAATTGTGCAATTGAACTTCTGAACTTAGTAACGGGCTGCTACTCTTGTCTCTTGTCCCACATTGTCCCTTGTTGGTCCCAAGGTTTATGGTTGACTTCCAAGAAACTTATGCAATTGTCATCTCCCATTTTTTCTATGATCATGATGTACTTGCAATAGTTCCTGGAACCTGAGAATTTGAATTCTGTTCTTTTAATCGCAGTGTCTCGTAGTCAGAAGGCAACCTGCATTAAGTACCATTAAACTTACTGAGTCATAAACTATGAATCATAAACTACTAAATTTGAATCTCCACTGAAGAAAACTAATATATATGATAAATTTAAGTATTGGGGACAACATGGTTGCAAGTTGTTCCTCTTACAGCCACAGGCAATAACAAAGAAGTCAAGTGGAGTTTGAGAGAGGCCATCAGCTATGAGAGTTGTGACAGCATGCAGAGATGTGTCCCAAAAGACACTCCTAATAAAAACAGAATGCGATCTTCTGGTATGAGGCATGTGTTGCCACAGTAGAACTACGTGACCCAGCATTCAAAGAACTGCAGCACATGAATCTAAAGTAGAAGTGTCATAGTCAATTTTAAGAAAAGTGACAGATTTTAAGAGCTAGAGCCAGAATGTCTGAAACACATACAGGCCCAGCATACGAAAATGAGACTCCTTCCTGACTCCAGAGATACTGTGCCATTTAGAGTCACAACAGGCTCTCAGCATTTTGTATTTAAGCCTCTCCTAAGACATGTCAATCCCGGCATCAAACCACCACCTACCCAAACATTATCCTCTCCAATACAGACACGAAAATCACATGAAATCACATTGCAAAGTTGTAGAAATGCATATGCCTAAAAACTTTTGAATGTTTCATTCTAATAATTAAGAGGGGGAAAAGAAAAGCTGAAGACAACTTTAAAAATGTTTCTGTACCATATATACAATATCATAATATTATTTACCAAATATGGTAAATAAATAACGCTCTGACATTATCTATCATCCATTTTGCTACTGATGTCCATTCCATGATGATTCACAGCAAACTTTTAGCGCTGCTCCAAGCGGCTTATAAAGCCACTGACAGTATCCTACAAAATGACATGGAAAACCTATTCACAATTCCAGAAACACTCTCCAACAAATAGCATGTGGGAATGTGCTCCCTCATTTCAGGCACGTCAGCAGTTCTTTAAAAGACAGTCAGTGTTTCCATTCAGATCTCTTATTTTTCAAAAGGTTGTAGAGTCAGCCCTCAGGGAGAGAGAATTGATATTAACAGTTTCAGGTGCCTTCACGCAAACTTGTATGTCAAAAACAGTCTTTTTTATTTCTATAAAGAAAGTTTTAAGCCATTAGCTCATAATGTGAATGGCCTTTGGGAGTCTGGGAGGGGGATGGAGAGGAACAGAGGGGCACACCAAAACGACTTCTGAAAAGAGACATTTTGGAAAATAACCTCTAACACCTCCAAAAGGCCTTTTTCTTTCTTTTTTTTTTTTTTTTTCTCTCTCTTTTTTTTTTTTTTTTCCCCCTCTTCTTTTTTTCCCAGCAAACATTTTCCTAAAGACCTAGAGCTAATCTCCCTTTGGTGGCCAACAATGACATGCTACAAAGTAAGTTTTGGCATTTTGTGTGACAGACCTGGAAAACAATTTTGCAGTATTATTCTGGACTTCACTAAGTCTGGTCTGATATGTCAGACAACTCCATTAGCAGTAATTTTCAGATTCTGGGAAGGTTACTGAAACTCAAGTTTGAAGGATACACATAACCTTTGTTAAAGTGCAGCTTGACTTTTTATCAGACATAATCCATATAATGCCAAGCCTCAGTCATTGTTTTTTCTTTTCAGTTTCTTGGGGAGCCTAACTTCAAGCATTTCCTAAATTTTGCATCTGAAAATCCTATATTTTCAGAAGCAAAAAGGTCCTAAATTGGGCCACTTGGTTCTGTTTTGTGTCACTGAACATTTTCCTTCGAATTACCTCTTTTAGATAAAGATGGCTGTTAGGAGCCAAAAAGCATCTGTAGTTTCCTATGCCTGCCCACCTTATTTCAAGGGACATGAACAACTGCCCAGGATTCAATAATACACCTGGCAGGCACTAAACCTCTTTGGCTGGAAAAGCTCCATGGACATTCCAAAAACTTTTAAATGAAATTCTCTGTCCTTTTCTTTTTTTCTTTTTATTTTTTAAATTAAAAAAGAAAGAAAAAAAACCCCTATTACCTCATTAGAAACCAGAAGAGCAGGAAACATCTTTATATTTCTCAAATACTGCCAAGAATGGATAGGGTCTTTTAATTAACATCTAATACAAATGCAAATAAATAATCATTAGTTGAAAGTGCTTTTTACAGACATACATAATGTCAAGAAAGTAGCACAGATGTTTGTATTATGTGACCAAGGAAAAAAAGGAAATACTAAATAAACACAAATAAAATACTAAAGCAACCAATGCATGAAGTTCAAAGCTATCAATGCTCTGAACAAAATTGCTTTTTTTTTTTTAATTAAAAATATCAGTACAAATCATTGCTTGTAAGAACTGAAGAGTCAGTAAAGCATTAGATGGAAAAACAGACCCTTCTATTCAGTATTCAGCGGAAAGATTCAATCACAGAGTTATGTTAGAGAAATCAATAATCAGTGTTTCATTTCCACTAGAAACAAAATCCTGGATGTATTTGCAATGTGCACTTCAGCTGTTAACACTGAAAGATCTGAAGATGAAAATAACTGGTGCAAGGAAACAAAACCAACAAGTGAATCCTTTAGCGAAACCATTGGCGAGGAGAAGAGAGCACCCATCAACCTCGTCCATCCCAGGGCAACACTAGGCAGCAGAGTGATCAGACTGACTTCTGACTTGCCCCCTTTTACTGGCAGGGGAAGAGAGAGGCAATGAACCCTAGCAGTACACATCATCTGCTTCTTCTCTTAAGCTCCTAGGAAGGCAGAAAAATTATCAAGGATGTAAGGGAAACATCAATAAACAGATGGTCAATAAGTATACTTAGCATTTATTTTTCTCTTTAAAGCTTTGAAAGGAAGCATTTTGTAAAACACTACCAATACCATTGAGATGAGGAAATGCTCATAGAGGTTGATCTTTATCTGCTGCAAAAATATGGAAAGTATATGCTAGAATATTCTTGAATTTGCAAGTATTAGAACATAAACAGTACTTGTTAGGTTTTCATTTATTACATTACGTCTCACAGATGATGTATATACAAGCTCCCGAGAAACTGCACTTCATTTGGTATTGACTTAATGAAGGAATTCTCACATTAATCTTTTAAGCTGTACTGCCCTTTAGAAAAACAGACTCTGTGGAAAAGAAAACCTCCATAAATCTCTTCAGCCCTCTCCACAAAAATAGACTTTTGTAGGCCAGCGATTTTCTTTGCACCTTTTCTTGTGGAAACAATTAGCTTACCAATTTTAAAGTATTAGGTGGGCCAGCTGCTGGCTTTCCCTTTACCTGAGAATGTCTATGCAGACAGAAACAAAGATCTAGTGTCATGCTACTACAGTACATCAGTATGATAAACATAAGCAGGCAAGGTCTTGCCTATACATAAGAGGTTAGGTCTTGAAGAAGCTTTCACTCACTTGCAGTCATCATAGCACTCTTTAATGCCTAATTTGTTTCTACAAAATCTTCATTATCTCAAAGACAAAACGTTGCATTGCATCAAACTGTCAGAGATACATTCATTCCTTTGAACTTCAGAGAAGCCTAATTGGTCTTTTGGTGATTTTTCCGAAATTAAATTACAAAGTCAGGCCTGTTCTTACTACTTTTCTGCTGTGAATGTAATAACCTAAATTCACACAAAAGTCTCAAAAGTTGTCCTAGACTGGAGAAAAGTCTGCCATCTGAACAACACTGATTTCATTCAAATGACTGTTTTGAACGTTTACTGAAGGCATGACATCCTATTCCAGACAGCACGTGCATTTCTCCAAAAGGATCTTGAGGTTAATTTATAAACTTCCACTTTACTTAATGTGATACACAGTTAGCATTAATATTGATTTCTGCCCTAGCTGTACTGTCTAACCTGAAAAAAATAGTTACTTGGCTACTCACATTGAAACTACCATTGATGTAATTGGCAAGAATATGATCACTAGTGTAGCAAACAATGCTAAATTACAATGACAGTAATTTAAGGTCACCTATATCTTCCTATCAAGAACATTTAATGTGGCTAAAAGTCCTATAGCTATAATATGTCTGACCTAAAGCAAACAGAAATCTTTAATAAACCATATTTTTGAGAGTTTTTACAGGATACAGGAACACCCTTCAAAACAAGGTCAAGGATGTTTCTCTTCCCATGTGGGTAGATAAAAACATAGTATTAAGAACGGCACAGTATAAAAATGAAAGGATTCATGTATAGATCAGTCTTTTCCTTCTAGTTGTCTGTACAAAGCCAAATAGTTAAAATTATTCCTTTCTAAAATAAATGAAGCTATCACAAAAATTTCATATTAAATCACTTTATGCAGGGCTGCTTTAAAGGTAGCAGTTTCACACAGCTGTGTTGCATGTTCATGTAAATGATGAATCAGAAGAAAATTTAGCAGACACCTAAATTGTGACCACTGTCACAAGATCTATTTAAAAAAAAAAAAAAAATAGGTGCAAACTTCTTTACAGCTGGTTGTGCAAATGAGCATCTTGGTGGGCTGGAATCCTGCAATAATTCCTAAAATTGTCTAAGTACAATAAGGACGGCAATCTTGATAAACTTGAAGGACCTCCTTAAATTGCATCCACAACATCTACATAAACAAAACAAAATGAAGCTTGCAGGAAGAAAGTGTAATGCCTGGGTGCAATTTTGAAGGCTGTTCTGATAATTTCATTCAAAATATGTTGTTTTACAAGACATTATCGCTCAACCTAACAATTATTTCTGCACAGTTATCTGTGTGTTTAACACAGAGTAATAAGCCAGATGCTTCAAATTAAAGAATTAAAAACCTACTCCAGTACATCATTATAAACATTGAAATAGGTTTTGTTCTTAGATGCAAAGAGTATTAAACTATGAAAGTATATTTATTCTACTAAATATAAGCATACTAGATGAGAACTTTGAAATTTAATTCTTCAGTCATCCAAATATTTACATGACAGTAAAATACAAAGAGTTTAACTAAAAACAGTCGCAGCACAGTAGCAAGTGCAAATGCCAAAGCTTTGGATAGAAATATGATTTCCTTCTATTACCTTAATTCAAGTTGAAAGTAATTTCTGCTCATGTCAATAGTTTCTGTGAAATATTTGTATTTAAATAATAAATACTGGCCCGTGTGGTCTCCTGTTGCTCTCTCGAGAATAGAGAATGGTTATTCTGAACTATCATTGCAAAGTCAAGCAAATATTTTCCTAAAATATTCAGGACTTTTTTTGTTTGTTTGTTTGAATAGATTATTTACAGGACAGCTTAGTTATCTTTAATGAAAGGTCCTGGCATGAAAATTCTAATAACTGCAGGATATGAAATTTGACAGATCTTACTCCCAGTGTTGTCACAGTGTTGTGCTGAACGAATAAGGAAAAACTAAGCTATTGCTCCACAGAGAAATAAAAATATATCTTACAGCCTAATTGTTCTCTGATTTATGTTAACTTTTCCCCTGTTTTTCTATCTACTTAATGGAGTTACTCGTGATTCACCAGAGCAAAGGTGTCTACTCATGAAAGAGTAATCAGATACTCCCTAACCAAAATGTTAAGCAGTTAGGGGGGAAAAAAAAAAAAAAAAATCAGGAAATTCTCTTTTCATAATGCAACGTGCAGTGGCATACAAGGAATAAAGAGTACCTGTTTTTACAGTTGTATCCTGATTAACACAGCTGTTCTATTTCATCCTAAAGCTTACCATCACAGTTCAATTGTTAAGGCAAAAGTTGTTGAAGTTGATTCACCTCACTGGCATGTTGCTCTAAAAAGTTGCCATTTGCATGAACTTCCCTGCATTTATTTATTTGTTACAAACTGCATTTCCAGCTTGCTTGGACAGAAATATTTAAGTGTAAGGGAGAACTTCAGAACTGAGACTCAAAAAGTTCTGCTCAGCTGTTACTTGACAGAATATACTTGGTTTCATGGAAAAGTTTGTGTAATTCTCAAGCACAACTGTAACTTCGGTGAGAAACGCGTCAACTTTTAAGGTAGAAAATGGAAGACAGCAGGAACAACATAACCAAGAAAGGGAAATGCAGAGGACCTGCACAAGAAAGGTTCTGCAATATCTGCGTATACACTTGTGATTGCAGCAGAGGTCGGCATAAATGCAGTCGCATTAGATTTGTAAGGTCAGTGTAAAAACAGATACGTAGTTGAAGAGACGTCAAAGTGGATGCAGAACTTCGAGTTATATTCAAACCCTTTACGAGGCTTGTGCAGCCCACAATGAAATCCGTGCTCCTCTTTACTGAAAGTGCAAGATCAAGGTTAGCAGAACAGATTTATCATGCTATAATAACTGCTCCAAATTCAATGCAGACAGGCTCTATGCCTTGAGGGAGTAAGCGAGAAGAATCAACCCCCATTGACTTGCATACGGAGCGTTCCTGTACCCAAATCAACTGCCAAGAAGTAACTCCTCCAACTGCAGCAACATCATCCATTAGCAAATACCATGAACTTGATCTCATTCTTTGCAATGCTTTTGCCTTGTGATATGAGCAAACAATCTACCTTAACAAAAAAAAAAAAAAAAAAAGAAAAGCAGTTTTCTTTGCATTGAAGCAATGCAAAGAAAACTTGATACAACTATCAATTCACCTTCCAAACACTCAGTGACTAGATAATAATCATTTATCCTCTCCTAACTCATTCTCACAGCATGAGTACTAGATTTCATTTTCAAATGTCTTAAGTAACTATATCAACTAAATCTTGGCATGTCTAGCAGCTGCCTAGAAAGTTACATTATAATATTTTTAATGAAAAGAAAGAAAAAAAAAACCCTGCAAATCTGTAGCAAGATGCTGCTCTGCAGCATATTTCCTCATAACACAGCATGATCTTCCAGGTCTCCATCCCTCATTTCCTTCAGTTTTTGAACAGCTCACACAGAATCTTTAAAGCAGCAATCTCTTTCCCAGGGCTTCACGAAATTCAAAAGAATTTTAAAAATTCTCAGCCTGCCCAAAGGGTATACAAGCCTACAATGCAATGACTGACACTTGACATTACACACTCTATACTTGACATCTCATTAGCAAGAGATTAGCAAGCTCTGATATTTATTAGCAGTGGGAGTTCCACATGAATTAACTCTTGAATATTTATTTTGAGCTTGGTAAATTATGTAGTCGGTGTTCAAAGCCACATTATCACGAGTAGACCAACAGTAATGCTCGAGTTAGCTAGTTTAGGGTTAGCTGAATTGTAGAAGTAATAGTAACATGCTCATAGGGACCTCACAAAATCTGGCACAAAATTCAAGACTCTTCCTGCTCTTGAGGCTTCTTCATAAATATAACTTTTCCTGCATCATCTAGCCTTCTTGATAGCACTTATCTTAGTCTGATTGACTTTTGCAAACAATTTACCTGTAACGATGGCTGTTCGACTACAGCACCTCAGAGAAAACTTTTGCTTCTTCCTTTTTAAATAAGCTATTCCCACCGTTTCCTACTGAGACCTTGGCAAAGTTAAACCACAATCTTTTCTAATACGTCATTTTCCCCTTCCCCCCTCTCCTCCCTTGCCTGTGCAGTTGCTCTGAGGAGAACAGCTTCAGCTTTGTTCTAATCTAGCCTGCTGCATCAGTGGTAGAAAGCAGTGTTTACCATTATTTCTGATGCAGAAATCTGTGTGCTCCCACTGACACAACTTCATTACTCCTTTTTGCACTAGACTGTGTCTAACTATTAATAGTCTTTAACCTGCACAAAATTTTGCTGCTAAGATTTTATCTGGCACCAGATGGAGCAAGTACGTAGCTACACTTCTCAGCTTCAATGGACAGTAGTCCATTAGATTCAGATGTTCTCCTATGACCTAGAGATTTCTTTGGAACAATATGACTCAATCAGCTCATTTTATTGTTTTCATTTCCACTTTCTGCATAAGTAACAGCAGTTACTAGAGATGCTTCATTTCAGATTCCCTATACAGATATACCAGCTATTCAGACCATCCTTACACAGCTACATCCTTACACAGTTGAAGAGATCTCTTCAGTTTTTAGCTACTTGGTGTTACAAACTCTGTTATTAAATTCTGTTTATAAACTGGAGGGGCTTTGTAAAGAACATCGAGAAGGTTTTGCATGGCTATCAGTTCAGCTGATACAGCCCCATGAAAAACTCAAAGATATTTAAGGCAAAACAAACGTTCTTTGAGGGCTCAACTCAACCATCATGGTCTTGCTCCAGTCTCCGGTAACTGAGCGAGAACTCGGGCCAAAAAAAATCATGTTCAGAAAAACACTGCAAGGCTGTGATTTCATTCCTAGTGTTACCTTATGGTTTAAGTAGCTCCCTTGGCTCTTACACTTGTAGCAATTAGAATTTCCAGACAGCTCAGTGGCAGATATTCTAAGCTTTCTCTATATTGCAGCATTAACTGGCAGATGGCAGCCAATTCTTACCATGAATGAATTAAATTCACTGGTATAACATGCAGCTGTAAACCTAAAGACTAATTGAAAGCTTTCAAAATTTTCATTTTGCCTTTTATAGAAAGTTGCAAAGCATCAACAACAGCCAAACTACATGAGGCAGGTCTCAGCTTTTCTATCACGGCGTGACTTGCAGTAGGATATGCAGGTCCCCACGGTGATGTTTCTGGATTTTGTGAATATTTTGTACTGTTCTTCTAAGCCTTTCCTCTTATGCTAGTCTTTTCAGTCATGAGGTTATTTAAACACAGAAGAATACTATCTATTGAATAGATTTTAAATTTCCACGCTACCTACTTGATCAGAAGAATGGAGCAGCAAAGGACTGATTACAGTACGTTCTTCATCCATTCAGTCGTCTGAAGATGGAATTTTATCATGATTGTATCCTACACAACAGATATCTCTTTCCATCACAAGAAAAGTATTTAATATACCCATATTGCAAAAGTTAAACTGTGTGTGTCAAAACAGACAGCTTCTCTTTGTATGACCTAAAGTCCATGGCAACTGCAGCTAATTAATAGTTTGAAAAAAAATCACAGCTCTAGGCCTCCTGTATTTTTGGTGATGTTTCCCGCGAGCAGACATTCATTTTGAAGTTTAAAGTTACAATGTGGTATTGCTATGCATTGCTGCATTATATATTTCTTGCCTGCCTACTATTAAAAATCCACTAATATAAATCCTGCCATTACAATTAAATATATATTACAAATGCAGGACTGCCTGTGCAAGAGTTAGCTGAGCAAAGAAGCAATTGGATGCATTTTACATGTGTAATTAGCTGATGCATACAGACTTTTTGTCTGCCTCTGATTACTGTTGACTACAGCCTGTATGCTCTTTCTGTTCTTCTTAACGTAACCTCAACACCCATCTATAAGGAAAACACCTGCTTTAGTAGCAATGCTCAAATATATTTAAAATCTAGTGTTACACAAAAATCTAAAGGACATAACACATAGTGAGGGGAAAGAAAGGGTGAAGTGAAACTTGGTAAACAGAATGGGAAACGGTTGTAGTCATAGCCCGAGAGCTTTATTAAGCAAGCACTTTATTAAACTGCAATGTACTACTTTACTGCTTTTAAAATATGTTAACACTATATCACAGTTCCCAGCAGCATGAAGTCTTTCCAGAAAATGTGTCATCACTGTATGTAGCATGTTTTATAACCAGTATAATTCTGTTTTATTATATCCAATAATATTTTTTCTGAAATTCTAGGAAGTCTTCCCACAAAAGATAAGTAATAACTGTATTTTAACCAACTGGCACTAAGTATACCCGCCTTAACACAGAAAAAAAGTAAGTTATTACACTAGAATGTCCTTAGCTTCATTTTTCCTCCTCACAAAGAGTTAGGAAATAAAATCCTCAAGTATCTCATTCAAATATTAAGTAGCACAAAGCCTTTCAACAATGAAGTATTTTAATTCCATGACTGATCTCTGCATTTAACTATTCTCGCTGAAAGTAGCTGGCAAAACTCAGAATCTTACACATTATGCTATTTAACCAAGAAAAAAAAGAAAATTATCCTAACAAAGCCAAAAATACACGTCCTTTGTTTCATGTATCCACAAATATTTGGCAAAAGAAAAAAAAATGCCTTGTGCATGTGAAGTACAACAGAGTAATTTTCTTCGCTTACCAGGCTTGGATTTCTGCTTTGCGATGTGCCTGTGGTTGGTAAAGGTTGCTCCGGTGCCCGGTACAATTGTTCCCTCCTCTAAGTCCGACTCTGGGATTGTAGTACAGCCACCTAGTTGAAATGCAAGAATGTAACGGTGTTTATGTAACAATACAAGTTCATCAGTGCATGAATACAGGAAAGAGATAAATTAACTGGTATGAAATCCTGATTCATTTCAAGCTTGACAAAAAAAAAAAAACTGTGAAGAAAAACTATTACTATTGTTTAGATTACTGATTATGACTTCTATTATTTCAAACTTTTTCAAAAAAAAGTTTGTATGAAGCATACAAAGCATGCAAAAATAATTTCTGAATATGTTCAATCAGTGTTGAATTTAAAAGATGAAAACAGTTTGATCTGTGCTAAGAAACAGATCATTGGGAGCTAGTTTTATAATAAAAATAATTAAATGTGAATGAAATAATACAAAGTCCACAAAGCTTATGAAGGCTGTTAGCTTGCCACAGAGAATGGCACATGGCGATTTGTTTGGATAGGCTATTAAATACATTGCTTTTATTAATTAGCGATAGAGATATGGAAACACAAGGACTATTCAGTTGCACACTGCATTGGTCGTGCTTTTATTCTTCATGTGATCTTAGAATATACAAAATAACTGTTTCTTCATATTTTGCAGTATTACTTTCTAAGCAACTTACTATAGAGCACAACGATGCACAGCTTTCTCTTCAAACATGCTTAAGTGATTATTTCTAAGAACTGAAGAAAGGCACAGTCTAGTACTACTAGGAGTAGAAGACAGCTGGAGTGGTTTGCAATGGGTGATGTAAATTTGCTGCAAACCAGCTGGGATCAGCACTCCAGGGAAAAGTGTGACTGTTCCACGCCAGAAACAAGACCTTGCTGATAATACAGCATATAGGCCAAGTCCTTAGCTTGCCATAGTTGTGATCTTTTCAGAGAATGGCAATGAAAGTTTTTGTCAGATCTAGATGGATTTCAAAGAAAGGAGCAGCTTGTTAGCCCAGCTTGAAGACCATGTCTTCCTTAGCACATTTGTCCATTAATTCATATTTTTGCATCTTTGTTTAAATATTCTTAGGAGCTCTTATTACAGCCTGAAACTTTGCTCAGCAGTTTCAGATTAGCACTTGATCAAAATCCCTATAAAGTGCGTAAAAAGCTCTATGTCCAGCTGCAAACAAATATTCACCTGCTTTCAAATTCAGCTCTTATTTAAACATTTTGTTGGTCCAAGAGCCAAGTTTACATCTCATTCTGTAGTTCTCCCGGGATTACCACTAGCAAACAATAAATCTATTTAACCTATTTATTGTCTTCTGAAATTATGTGCTTATCACAATTTCAGATATTCAGGGTACCCACTATGAAGTGGATAATCAGGATAACGTGCATAATATATTCTATATTCCTAATAAAATACTTGAACACTGTGGTAATTTCTGACACTCTACATGGACCTACACCCTAAATGAAAATAAATAATAGCAAAATAATATTTCTGTTCCCACTTGCAAATTGTGACTAAATGTAAACTATGAGATTTGCTGAAATATAAACCACCTTTAAAATTCCATTTAGATATTATTCATTCTTTTCTTTTCAGATAAAATCTATCCTATTAAATAGAAACCTGTAAACATGCGATACATTAAGGGCTCTTACACAAAAGAACTACTAAGAATGGTATCATATTTTAAAACAATTTATAACATTTGATATCAACTATGAGTGAAAATTCACTTAGTCTATTAATATGTGTTGAATTTCTGCATACAAACTTTTACAAGAATTACTCCAAAACCTGAAATTCCTAACTTAGCTAGCCTTAAGAATTACTAGCTTTTCATGTTAACAGTAACTGAATAAAGCTTAGGAAAGGTCTATTTGCCCTTAGGTATACCACACTACTTTCTGAAAGGAAGTATGATTTCCTGCTCTCAAATTTGAGGTGAGAGATTTGTTAAGATTTACTTTCCAACTAACATGATCAGAATGTACCAAAACTAAAAGCAAAATTAACCTTGTGCGTAACATTATTTTCTCTATTTTGAGGATTGAAATTTTACCCGTGACAGACTACTTTACATACAAAGAAAGCGCAGAGGGACTGCACGCAGCAATACTAACAGCATTACTTTCAATATTTTGAGTAGTAGCTACTTTGCTAACATTAATAGTTGGTCCACCTGATTGTTTTTAAATGCTGTTATTCCATTTATTCCATTCCATACATTTACATTCAACATCCTGACATCAGTATTCTCAGTGTGGCTAGATTTCACAGGGACCCTTGCTCCAGTAATTATTTCAATGAACTTCCAGATAAGAAAGAAATATAATAGCAATAATTTTATTGTTTTTTTAGGATATGAGGTATGTATGATCCAGATCTTTCAGACCATGAATTTTCTGACCTCCTCTTCCCATACCACTATTTTGTTCTAACTGCAATTAGAGTCTGCTGGACTAGATGCCTTATATTATCCAGATGTTCAGAGCCAGGCAGGATGACCTGGACCCCCATACGTGCATAATAAATTGTACACAGAAATGCAAGGGACGTCAGCTGCTGCTACTGAAATCAATGGTAAATTCCACTTTCATACTTCAATAGGCACAGAAACCCAAGCTCATGATGGATAGCACCAGCAACTGCTGCGAGCTCCCAAAGGAAAGGAGGTATAGTGGATACAAGGGAATTGTCATGTTCTGGAGAAAGAATGGGAAGATTGGGGAATAAGGCACAAATACACACCTGTGAATACAACATTTAAACCACATTATTCAGTTGGGATTTTACCATTCAAAAATATTTCATAATTCAGAAAAGTTAAATGAAATGAACTCATTCCTTTTAGAACGCTAGATGTTTTTTTCAACTGCATGCTGCCATGTTCTACTGAGAGTAAAGAGACTCAAGGACTAACAGAATTTTAGGTGAGAATCCACTCTGGATTCTTGTGCATCTCTGTCGCCATATCAAAAAGTACTTATTGGGTGTCCTGTTTAGCAATCACTTAAAATTTTTATCCCTCTGGAGTCCCATGAAACTCACAATGGCATAATCACTGACATTCACTGATAATTATTTAAGTGAATGCTACGGAGCAGGGAAAGTGAAATATTTAAGGGAAAAAAAAAAAGGAGGGGGCAGGGAAAGAGGCAGGAGCAGTACATAAATCTACGAACTGGAAATGATCCAGGTTGAGAATTTCTCCAGATGTCAGTCTGTAAACAGTGCTTCATAAAATGAATTTCACCATTAATTGTTGGCAGCAATAACATCTAGAATATGTTATTGTATTTGACTGACTCTTCTCCCTTTTTCTGTGTAGCTAGGATGCCTGTCTGACATCAGAGATCTTTTATCAGTGCTGATGATAAATCCAAGCAGCAAACTGCAGTCAGCAAAACTGTCTGATAGGGAATAGGATGCACAAAACTCAAGCTAGTAGTGAACTTTGTTCACCAAAGAAAGTGAGACTTCTCTTGCTTATTTTCACATTTTCATTTGCTTTTGCAACACATCCAGTTCTCAAGTTGGAAAAAGACACAAGTAAAGGAAATAGACACATAATACACACTTAAAGGCAAAGCACTGACAGTTTTTCTACAGGTTCCTATCACCACATTCTTATATATGTTTTAATATGACTCTAAAAATTGAAAAATAAGAAAACAATAGTAGCATGCATCTAAAGAATAAAGGTACTTTCAAGGAAAGGCTCTTTTAGCTTCCTCTTTCTGTACTAGTCAATCACAACCCAAACTACTCAAAAGTTTCCATTTTCCTCCCAAAATTAACTTTCTCACAAGAGTCTTTACAAAACAGAGGGGGGAAAAATCATGAGCAGACTTTGGCAATACGACAGTCAAGATGTGAGCAGGAATCTTTCTAAAAAGCAGTTTTTCATCCATGTGCATATCGTTATATGATGGACATAATCTAAACAGCAAAGTTACATCACAGAGAATTTACAAACTGTAGATCAATACATATGCAGTTCTTTTTTCATACTGTCTGTAATGTTTAAGAAAGTGCATACTAAAAATGTAGTCTAATGCATTAGAGACAGTTTATTCTAAAACAGTTTCAGACAAAACAATTCTTACTGACTTTACTGGCAATATTAATAAAGTTCTATGAATTTTATCAGATTCTGCTCAGCAAGAAGTAGCTTGCCTGCTTGAGCAAACATTTCATGCAGTCTCTGTGGCTAGATCGTGCTAGTGCTGCTTCCCCAAAGAGAGGGAGAACAGTAAGATCTATGGAAGAAAACACTATGGATTTGGAAGTGTAATGAGATCTAGGCAAGATTGATCCACAGACTGGAAGTGCCCCGAAGTCTCACATTTGAAATACCATATGTTGGAAATATAAACATATTCCCACTGAAAAAGAAAAAAAAGTATAAGATGGGAAGGAGAGAAGGAATGGGAGGAAGCAAGGGAAGGAAAGGAAAGAGGAAAGGGAAAGAGAGGGAAGTGGAAGTGAGGGGGGAGAGGGAGAGAGAAGCAGCACAGCACACAGCATGCCCATTTGCATGGCTGCAGCTAGACAGTCAGAAAACTCTGGTTTTATTCAGTAAGCCAGATTTGACATAACCTGATTAAAAGTATTTCTGTATGACATTCCATTAAAACAACAAACTCAATATTAAAAAAAGAAAAAAAAAAACACACTGACTGCACATACGCACATACAGCCACAGGTCATTGTCCGTCACCAAAAACTGTTTTCAGTACAAGGGAGTACACAGGCACACACCAGGCTGTTGCTCTGCTCGATCCTTGTTATGCAGAGATGCTGGTTAAGGAAACCACCAGTCCAGAATTTCCCTAGTTTGTCCTGCAGTAAGTTTCAACTACTGAGAGATACACAAAGTTAATCTGTTAATGTGTTAATTTGTGTGACTTCTGCTGCTCTTGTAGCATGTTCAAATATTTTGAAGATGCCTGAATTTGTAAAATCGGGACTTAGAAAGTTGGGGGTACAATCTCTTTACGACAGCAGCTGTGCCATTTGAATTGTCAAATGGCCTTGGCCATTTTCCAGGATGCCATTCTTAGAGTGGCATTGGTGAGGAATAAGAATACATCTAAGAATAGATCTGGCAGATGTTTTTGTTAAAGAAGCATTACTGGACATTCAGCCAGGCATACAATCAAAATGAAGAGTCATTAGTACCTTAACAAAGCAGGACTGAGAAAAGAACAGTAAACTATATAAAGTCATTCAGTATTTACCGAAAGTCACTTCTTACTCGCTATGATCAGCGTATGAATAATGACAGTTGTGCTCAACTACATAAATCTACTGTTTCACCTAACAGCACATTCACCTGGTGAGCTCGGACTGGTGGAAAAATGTGCTCTTTGTGTCCTGATGTGAGCGGGGAGAAGTAATTATTACTCAGTTGTGTAGTGCTTGGAGGACTTCCATCTCCCTTTATGTAACAGTTTAAAAAAAATGGTTTATAACACGGGCTTTTCAAGGGGAATAGCAATCCTTGACAAACACCAGAACAATACAAATCATTGTAATTTTTTGGAAGTACACTGTCTAACATAACACCTGCTGCTCTTTGATTGGGATTCATGCCTTCTTCCCCTTCTGTTCCCTGCCTCTCTAACTGCAGACACATTTAGCAGATTTGTACAGGATTTTCTTTCAAACGTGTAAATACTGCAATAGCACAAGTTACACTGTCATGAAGACATTTTCAAGACAGCTTTCTTCAGTAATGTAAACTCTATTCGATGCCCTTTTTGGGAGCTAGATGAGAAATGTACAAGAGTTTTGTTGTTACTGGTTTTGTTTTACATACATAAATACATTTCGTGCATGTATGTGTATATGTGTGTGTGTGTGTGTGAAATATATATTGCATTGCATCAAAGCTATTGTTTTTCAGTAATACTTTTTTCCAGTGTCACTGAGATTGTATTTATTGTACTGTTTCAATAACGCAAGGTGGTAAGGCAGATAGATCTCTAGAAATTGTTAAATTACATCTAAAAATTAAATAGGTAACATTCCCCTTGATAAAGATGCACAAATGCAGACACATACATGCACACAGTGTGTATACACATAACAGAAAAACTATGCAGAGGTATTATATAATTTCTGTTTCAGTGCAACTTAAGAGTGTGTTGAAGTGTTCTGCAGTACATTTCACAGAAGCACAGAATGTTCAAGTTTGGAAGGGACCTCTCGAGATCATCTAGTCCAACCTTCCCACTCCACCAGGGACACCCAGAGCATGTGGCACAGGGTGGCATCCAGGTGGGCTTTGAAGACCTCCAGAGAAGGAGGTTTCACAACCTCCCTGGGCAGCCTGTTCCAATTTGCAGCTCACACCTTAAGGATCAGTAGTCCTTCATTAGCTTCAGGCACAGATGGCTAGCTATCCTCAAGAATACACAGAAATGTTGACCTAGGCAAAAAAATATATATATATTAACAAGCCATTAATGATGAAAGGAAACTTTCATCATATTGAAAGGTATATGCTTCTGAAGACAAAATTTTAAATGGCACTCCATAGCAGAAAAGTGATGGGCCATTGAAAGAGTAGTACCAGAACTGACTAATCTGGAAACAGGATTAAAGAGTGGTTTACTGACAACAGTGTCAAACTCTAGCTATGGGCCAAAGGGATCATATTGCAATACTATACAGCAACAGAACAACAGGTAAGCAATAGCTTTACCATAAAGCAACAGCAGCTACTTTAATAGAAAAGATACAAAAGTCATAGAAGTGATCAGGATTAAGAAAATAAACACACAATAACAAAAATAAAATGTCCCAGTGTGATAGTGATGACCATGAAAAAGATAAATGCGATTCTCAAATGTAAGTTGAACACATCTGGAATGCTGTGTTCAATTCTTGTTACCATGTTCATGAAAGATGAAATAAATCTGAAACAAATACAGTAAAAGATTACTAAGATGATATAGAAACAACCTAATTTAAGGATAAGAGAGTAAAGGGTCATCCTTTTTAAGTCAAGAGGACTGAAAACAGAATGGACCTTCTTTATGAATAATACAACTATGACAGAAATCTTTCACCTCAGTAAAATAAAGGACACTCTTGAAACAAGAAGGTACTGATCATAATTAATTAATTTTGAGTTAAAATTGGAAGGTTTCTGACCCATGAGAAGGGCAAGAGGCTTAAAGAGACCTCAAATAGAACTAGTGGAGGTAAATAACTCCCATTGTTCCTTCAATTTAATGGGATTAAATAACACTATTTAACACACAACTTCAGCATTCTGAATTAGGAATGTGTTTACTATCCTTCCCCTCCCTCCCTCCTCAAACAAAAAATGCAAGGGAAACAAGACAAAGCAGATACTGTCTTTTCTATTAAAATTTTAACAGAATGGTTGAGGTTGGAAGGGACCTCTAGAGATCATTCAGTCCAACCCCCTGCTCCAGCAGGGACACCCAGAGCACGGGGCACAGGGCGGCATCCAGGTGGGTTTGGAAGACCTCCAGAGAAGGAGACTCCACAGCCTCCCTGAGCAGCCTGTGCAGGGCTCTGGCACCCTCACAGTAAAGAAGTTCCTTCTCACATGAGGATAGAACTGTCTGTGTTTCAACTTGCACCCATTACCCCTTGTCCTGTCACTGGCCACCACTGAGAAGAGTTTTGTATTATCCAATTATCCGTTATCTAATAATCACTAATCATTAGAATCCTAATTCATTAGGATTCTGTATTTTATCCTAATAAACATGTCCTGGAAAAATCAAAGACAACAAGAGATGTAGTATAAAAGAAAGACTATTTACTTATTTTAATGAATTGTAGCAAATAATCAGTAAGTTTAATAAAAAAATTATATAAAAAAGTATAAATTCTGGAACCACAGTATTATTAAAACCTTTTGCTGACATTAGCAGAAATGCTGTGAAGTAGTTAAAAACTGTAGTTCTGACAACTGTGGTTTCCTAAAGTATTTGGTAAGCAAACTTCATGTATTTTATTGTTAAAAGTCCATTCATATATAAAATACAGAACTGTCATATGAAGAAATTCAGTACAAATAATCAGACATTATACTTGTATAAAGAGCTAGTCTCTCTTCTGTATCTCTAGATACCACTACTGCTTTGTCACCGGTTGAACTAGGAGCTAAGAATTAATAAAATGGTAATTATGAATTGCTCCAATATCATAATAAATCATGATTTCTGTTTGTTTTAAACTCCCTAGTACTTAGTGCTTTATTTACTCCTTCTCCACTTATCTAATGAATCCAAATGTTATCTTGTGTTGTCAATTATGTTATGTTTTGTAGGTCAACTGTTCACTAAAATAAAATCTGTGCAACTGATTAAAGACGAAAAAGAATAGTGTGGTTCCTGGCACCATCGTATTGAGACAGAACCTGAATACTCTTCTTACCAGGGAAAAGCCTGCAGCAAACATCATTACTTTGGCAGGGTTAAGAATAACTGAAAGTTAACAAGGCCATGGCCATCAATACACAAGTTTTATGTTTCTGAAAAAGTACCATTGGTTACTTAATCAGTTTATTTGAAGGAAATAGGCTTATTTGGAGCACAGAAATTAAAATTATGTTTTCTCCTGCAGACACAGGGATTTCTCTTTCATTAGCGAAACTTCTTCCTATTCAGCAAATTTTATCCTAGAAAGTGGATAGACTTTCAAGGTTTTCAAGAGTTACCACACATCTGTGTGTAAATCACATGCAACTTTGCTAACGCCAGTGGTGTTTAAATGTTATGAAAACGGTGAAACTGATAAAAATAAAATTGATGTTTGGATATTTCTTGTTGCTAAGAATGAAGGAAAAATTTTGCACAATACTTTTTGCCTGAAAATCAGACATCTGCAGATGAGAGATATTGCGCTCCCAAAGATCTCTAACCACTTGGGAGACACTGAGCTTTTCGGACAGCAGGGAGACCTTGGCTAATGTCATCAAATGAGTTACATCCACTAGAAGATAAAGGATATTTAAGGAGAAATATGTTCAAATCTAACTTGTTCTTTCTGACAAAACCATGTCTGTTTTTATAATACCAGGCTAAGTCTGAAACAAAGTGGCTTTTTTATATGGGAAGGAACGGGATTAACTGTACTGTTTCATCCTTCACAAAAGTTGACAGTGCTGCTACTGTCCAAAATAATAAATTAAGTGACCAGGTAAGTGGAATGAGATGCTTTCAAGAAGCTATTTATTTAACTCTCTAAATCAATTCTCTGATTTTTAAGGATCATCTTTTACCTTGACTAGGAGGACGGATTATTCATTTTAAAAACAAATCTGATAACTATTACAGAATACCCTGAAATCTCCTAAAGCAGAGAGTAAAAGTTGTATGATGAGGGCAGCCCTCTTCCCTTCAAATCCAAATCATATTTTTATCCGTACAACATATATGCATAAAGTCTGTGGCAGTTTAAACCTTGTAACATATAGCTTAAATGAAATATAATTTTAAAAAGTAATTAAGAAATCTGTACAACCATATTTAAGGAGGTTACAAGCAGAAGAAAACCATCTGAAGACTAGAAGAACAAATATGCCATCCAAGATACACAATAAAAATTCTAGTCAAGTAACTTGAAACTGGAGAAAAGAAGGAATGGAAATGACAGCGTCTTACACATTCCTTTGTCCAGTCACAAGAATCAATAAACAAAAGGAAGAAAAAAAAGGGGGGTGACCTATTTTTACTTATTTGTGCAATGTTATTCCCTTTTTGTATACGCATCTTTTAAAGATGATGAAATATTTTCCCTTTTAAAACTTATCTATAGCCAGTCAGCTGAGTCTTCAATAAAACAGGAAGCTCACTTTACTGTCCCCCTTTTGGGTTGCCTTTGCCTCTTCTGCGCTAGCAAAAAGTTATGACTGAAGCTATGTGCTTTGTCAGATCTGGACAGCCATCTAGCTGAAAACTAACCCAACAGAGAAATGCACAAGAGCATACAAGAGCATACAAGAGCATACAAGAGCATACAAGAGCATACAAGAGCCATGGTGTGATTTATTGCAATAAACCTCTAGAGGTCATTTAGTCCAACTTCCCGATCAAAACAGGTTGAATTAGATGAGGTTGCTTGGGCACACGTTCAGTCAAGTTCTGAATATCTCTAAGAGAGAGATTCCACAACTTCTCTGCAAAGACCTGTTCCAAAATTTGACACAGCAAATAAACAAATAAAAATTTGCTGTATTATCCCAACAGGATTTGCGAGCATTCCAGCTTCTCTCCACTACCTCTTCTCTCACCCAAGCACCTTTAAGAAGAGTAAGGCTCTATATTCTTCAAGCCTTGCTTTAAGACATCTTTCATTCTTGATTGTAAAAGAGGACAAATATAATTCCAGTAATGGAACAAAAGTGGACAGAAAGCAGTCACTGCCACTCTAAGGGATTTCACTACTTCTGCAATAATCCCAATCCAGTATCTATTAAACAACATGTACAAAGAGCAACAGAGTTTTCCTCTGCTTTGCTTTCATGCTGGTGAGACAAAAATCAGAGAAAGAAATGTCTTGTAGCGGACGTGGTAGCCTAAGGAAGCTCTTAGGCACACAGCAAGCTCAATGCTGCATTGACAGCATTCCCAACATTAAAATGAAGCAATAAGAAAGTGTGTAGAGCCCAGGTCATTTATTTTAGACAGGAAATTACTAATCACATTTCTCATTGCATAGGCTCATTCTGGTCTTCTTTTGTTATAAACAAAATTTTGTTCTCATCAGTAACTAACGCTCCACATGCCTTAAGACACAGCAGTTTAGGGATACACTCCGAATCATTTGTCTACTTTGTTTCTGCAACAAACCTTAAAATTTGACTTTTAATTTATATAGATAAGTTTACTGACTTGATACATACACCTCTAAAGGCCAAGGACACGTTTTATTAGTCAAGAGTGCCCTTTCAGTCTAATCTGGCCATGTCTATACCATCAAGTGAAGCAGAGCAATAGGATATCTACAGAGTGAAATGGCTGATGTTGAGGTTTGGCGTTCACTCTGTTCATGATTTAAAAGTCTTATTCTGACCTGATCCATAGACTGAACGTCTATGAGAAACTGCAACACATTTATCGGATTGTCAGAGCAGAAGGCAGCATAGCAGGTATCCTCTAAGAACCTTGTCCCAGTCTACTGTTCCCTCAACTTTTCTGAGGCTTTTAAAATTTTGTTTATATTTTTCACACTTAACAAATCAAGTCATTCTCTCCTTCTCGTGTAACATTTATAAAATCAAAAAAGTACCTAAAATGCAACACACCCCTCAAGGCTCCAAAGTGGACAGAAATATGAGTATGTGATAATACAATATAGGATTTTTAAAAATTAACAAAGCTTCTCCTAACCAACGACTCATTTCAACACGTGTTCATAAAGTTCTCTTATGCATCCAAGCTTAAGCCAAAACACACAATTCAACTGGAAAATTTCCTTGATATGAGCAAATTTGCCTGTAAACTCACTTTCAGAAAAGCACATTCAGGATACCAGAAGCGTTAAATTTCACCCTTTTCTGCCACAGAAGGTAGGTACAGCAGGGTAAAGGTTTGAAGCAACGTTATTACCTTTCTGGCTTCTCTTGAGCTATTCTGTAACGTCACTGATCATGGAAACAGTCATAGAGAGACATAATTTAGAGAATAATGTGCTTGAAATGACCCAGTTCAGCCTCCAGCAGGGACGCGGGTCGATATAGGAGGGCAGAGCAGCATAGGCTTCGTGTCCCTGTGCATCCCACCTTTCACAATGACCAATACTGTGCTACCTTGACCAATTATTTGAGAATAACTCCCACCTATTGATAGCATGTGTGTGCTAACCTCCATTTCACAGATAGATTCGGGTAATAGTAATATTAAATAAAAGATAAAAGGGCTAACACCACACTTACATTAGTGCACTCATTATACTTCCTTCACATGCACAAAAATTCTTTTTTTCCCTTTAAAGAAAGACTAAACAAGAAATCCCATCAATTGAGTGTAGCCTTTCCCTCTCCATATGACCCAGGACTAAAACAGAGACTAGCAAAGACATTGCCTAGAAAATAATTTGCCTAAATGAGGTTACTCAAATCCAGATTCAGTTTCCGCTACGTAGTCAAATAGCCTGTAGGTAGAATAGCTCCAGCTGGCACCGGCCTTAATGCTTTCTTTATCGATCTACCCATAGTTTAAGTGCACACCCAAGGATATGGATTGTTAAACAATTCTTTTAGACTCTCATTGACTATGGAAATATTATACACACCGCTGCATCATCTGCACTTTCTCAAATGTGAAAAGCTACTTCCTCTCACAGGCTGCTCCTTTTATCCTGCGAATCCTGTAGCACTTGTGGTATTTTTTTTTTGAGCACTGCTTAATTTGTTAAGAACCAATTATACAAGACATGCTCTTTGTTACTGCCTATATTGTAAGCAAGAAATACAACCTTTCTACTTGATTTACCTCGTGTTGTAACAAGATACATTTAAATTCTTTGTACTACTACTCCTTCCCAAGTACTTGAGCTTCTCCTCATTTAAAGATTTCAACCCAAAAAATAAATGCAAAGGGAAAGTTAATGTTTTAAATTCACATTTTGTGGCGCAGTTGCAGTGTTAACAGTGTGGCACTGTTAACAGTGCTTAATAGTCAGCATTTATAAAGGGCTTGGTACATCTTAGTGCTCAGGGGAAATAAATAGGAATAAATCAATAATTTTAGTAATTTCAGAATCATTTTATCTCAAGAAGAGTATAGCATTCCCTTCATTGTGCCAAAATTGCACACACACAAAATCCTTTTTAACACCCCTTATCTTCATGTTCTTTTTTTTTTCTCCAGTTTTTCCAGTACTTGTGTTTTCCATTTTTTCCCTGCTAGTGCATCTTTTTCCTTTGTGTTTTCCTGCTGGTGCACCGAATAATAGCAGAAAAGCATCACTTGTTCCTTCCTTTTCGTCCAAACACTCAAGGAAGTCCTATCTGAAGGAGTGTATTCAAGCTGGGAAGCAAACCTTTACAAGTACTTACAGTGCTCTTTCTTACCTGCTCTGCTAAGTCAGCAGGTCAGCATCTACTAGGTGAATATGACTAAAACAGTAACAAACACTGCTGTTTAACTCATGGGACAAAACCTGGCTGAATCAAATCAAAGGCAAAATTCCCAGTGTCTTCAATGGGGCCACGATTTCACCCTTATCTTGCTGATCAAAACAATTATTTCACTGTTCAGATGGACCAGATTGCTGTGCCAACATACATTTTCTTTAATGTAACCTGTCATGTCGAATTTTAAACTAAATATACCTCTGTAAATATTCCCTTTTCATTCTACCAAGGTAAACTGTTGACTTGCCAAAAATAGTATGACATAAGCAAACAGCACACACAACAAAGATCTTCCTTTCATCTTAGCAGAGAGCCAGATGGACCAAGGCAGCTAGCGGAAAACACTGTCTCCAAACCATAACCTTACCACTGATCTGCAAATAAATAATTATCACTCCCTCACCACTCATTACCAACCACTCATGGTCCAACCTACTGAAGTGGCACTAAGAAAGCCACTTAAGAAAGTCTGTATTAAGAAAAGGGCAGGTTTGACCCACTAAGTGAAGAGTTTTATCTGTTTGGCAGTGAGGTGTTGCAGAAAGCTTCCTATGCTCCAGTGAAGCAAAGAGCAAATACTCAAAGTAGCAGCAGCCTCTATATAGTACATGCCAACCCTCAAAGGAGACTACCCGTGAACATTAGAACACCTTCTATAGTTGCTCCCATTGCTTGTGTTATCATCAAAACGATTGCATGCATTTGCAGTTCAGCAGCCAGAGAGAAACAAGCTGACCCCATGTGAATCAAGCTTACATTGAACTAGAGCAACACTGTTTTACATGTGCTGCAAACGGGACCAAAAGTAAAGGTGCTGTTTTGACAGAAAGATGCTTACAACTTCTATTTTGAAATATTTGTGAAAGCTGCTGTAAGAAGATCCTACAACAAGCATATATTCCTCAATAATCAAAAATAAAATAATTTCATTTAGTTATTTCATTTGTGAATTTGTTGAATTTGGTCTTCTCACACCTGCTAAGTAATGCAGATTAATTAATTCTGTGGATATACTACCTTCGTAGGAAAACAGGGCAGTTTACTGCCACAGGCATCATATGAGCCTGTTATACTTTCTGGGGTACTTTTAGTTCAGACTATTGGGTTTCTCTAGGCTATGGGTTTTTTTTTTTCTTTTTTTAAAATCTATAACACGCAAAGCAGCTCTCGCTAAATCCAAGCCTCTAATTCCCTCATTATAAGATTTCTGGGTTGATTCTACTACATAACTCAAAAGAATTTCATTCTTCTCAATAGTTTATGCTAGCTAGTAATCAAATCCAGCATCTCTAAGAGCATAATATACTCCACTGACTACAGTCAGTGTTTAACTGCTTAATTTTTGTCAAATTATTGCCTGATTTATTGATAAACTGGCATTCTCATTTGAATTAGGTTATAACTTAAGTATATTGAACAGCCACTTAATACATGTAACTACTACTTTGGTTACAGATAAACTCTCAATTTTAGAGACAGCAAAATCAAGAAGAGCTACTAAAATTTACACATATCCAAATAGATTTTAAGACCAGAAGGAATCCATCTGACCATTTAGTCAGACTTTACCTTTAAATGTCCTCACTAATTTTTAAATCTAAGCATCCATTTATTCCTAAACTGCTTTTAAAAATGTCATCAGTAATTCTTTCTGCTAAAAAGAAAACATGACTTTTTAATTCAAAGCTTCAGTTGAAAATGCAAGTGCTAAAAAAGACACATACTTATCAGTACCGTGACACAGTTTAAAAACACATCATGAAAAATTTCAGTGCAGCTATAAAATTTAATATAGTTCAGCACCACATAACTTACACAACTAAAAAAAAGTTTGTTCATAATATTTATTACCATCTAGCTGCACTATTTCTGTTCAGTCATCCATCTGAATTGAGGCATCCTTCATCATCCATACACAGCAGATCCTCTCTTTGATCTCTAATAGCAAATTTAAGAGCTGAGTAAATGTTCTTTGAAATGCACAGTGTGGCACAGCTGCTTATTGTTATGTCGAAGACAGTATGTCATTAAAATGGAAATTCAATTAATACAGTGAAACATCCCCCTAATCATATCTTATCTTTGAAGTAACACCACTTTCAGTGATAACTAATTTCTAGTTAACTAGTTTCAAGGAGAATAATAGCAAAGCTTTGGTTAAGGTCAGAATTAATAAAGCACATCTTTCATCAAAATACAGACATCAACTGGTAACCAACACTGCTGTGGTATTTGTACTTACAGTGCACTGCAGACACTCAGAGATGCATCTTTCTGTGTTAATCACAGGAAATTCATCAAGCCTGCCATTTTCACCAGTTTGTTGAAAATTCTAATAGTCCTACAAGAGCCTACTTTAAAAATGTTTCATTGACCACACATTATATTAGTGTTTTAGCAGCATTCTAATCAAGGGAATGTGAGCTAGATCTTTGCCTTAAAATATAGTTGAACTAAATGAAAACCTTTGTTATTCAAATTTAGATAGCTTTCGACTTTTGCCTGCTCCATATCAACGCTGTTTGAGGTTCAGCCAATACTACAACACATATATATATTTTTGAGGAATTTTCACTATCTGCCAGTATCATAAAGCACCTCATGTTTGATTTCATTAGATTTTTCAGCTCAAAAGCCAGACCAAAAGTGCTAGAACTGGGTGAATCTGAATAAACTCAGGGGAAAGGGAAACAGGAATTTATAGACTTTGGCTGAGCATATGAACCATCCACATCAGTTTCATGAGCAGACTAAAAGCTGGTTCCTCACAAGTAAAAGCTATGACTTGTCTTCAAAAATGCTCCAGCTCTTTAAAAATAAGTAAAAAAGGAAAAAAATTTAAAGGTATTTTCAATACTACATCTGCACCAGTATGTAACACACACAACCACTCAGATTCATGATGAGGTCCATGCATACTCTCCTTGTAGAAAAGCAATCAAGACCATGGCTGCAAGTCTGTGTCAATTCACAGTGCAGCTACTGAAGAGTTTTACCACTGCACATTTGTGTCCTATCAGTGCTAAAGGCAACTGCTGGAAAAACAAAAGGGAAAAGGATTGTGTGCCCCACAGACTACCACTCCTAGCGAAACATGCTACCTTGACACCCCTTTATTTTCACATTATATTGATATTCAAAGGCTCGGTGCCTTGTAGAGGCACAGGCCATCCTCCATGATCTCTAAAACCCAGTCTGTCCCATCACTGCTATTAATTACACAGATCCAACCATCCAGTGGGATTGAAACCCTCCCTGTGGAGCTGCACAGACCTGACTTCATACTGTGCTCCCTGAAGTCCGAGATCTGTCTCTCCAAGTAGTGGAGTTAGCCTCAGGGAATTATTCTTTAATTGTCGTGTAGTTTTTAGTTGCAGTAAGAAATATCTTTACTAGCAGACAGTCCATTTTAAGCAGACTCTCTCAAATCCACAACCTAAAATAAGGTAATTTGTCATTTTTAAGCTCTGTTATCACGAATTTATGCATGTTGAATATAATCTTTCTGGTATGGAATTTGTTACATTTGGTCTAAAACTCAGAGTAATTTCTGCTTTAAATATTAAAGCGAAGTTTCTAAGTTCTCTTACCTACTAAAGTTATAAGTCAGTCTTCCCCTCCCCGCTCGCCTCCCATTTCAAAAAGCATTAGGAACTTTTCTGTGTGCAGATCAACCAGCTGTACTTTGCAAGTAAAACTTTTCCAAGTGCCTGCTTGCTCTCTACAGATTTTTGGCAAATCTGTCCCAAAAAAAAAAAAAAACACCACACAACACTAAGGGCCAGAGCCAAAGCTGACTGAAGTCAATGGAAAAACTCCCATAGATTTCATCAGGTCTTGGATAAGGCCCTAAAAGGGTCTGAAGTAATTGAAAAATAAATTCTGCATGTACAAAATATGAAATTTTCACTAGTTTTAGATTTATTAGACTCCTTTACGGCAATCTGGAAGAGCGAATCCATTACAGTTGGTATTAGTGATGTAGATGTGGTTTTGCATTGCTAATTCACCGTCAAGTTCCAGACATTTTTATCACGCAACAGTATAAGTAAAAAGAAATCAACATACACACGAACACTTCTACTTCCTTTTAAAAAGGCCAATCAATACCCTGATAGTTAAGTGATTTTGTTAAAATTCTGAAGGCTAAATAAATCGCAGAGTAGAGTTTTCCTTCAAATGTGGTAGGTTCTATTCAATGAAAATGCAAGACAAGATTCAGATTTACTTAGCCTAACTGTTCAAAAAAAAAAAAAAAAATAGGAAATGCAAAATATCCGAAATCAACAGGCCACAGCATCACCTGATGTGCAAACAGTTAAATCTCTTCCAGCCACAACAAACTGAAGCAAAAGCCATTAACATATTCTGTCTTGAGCTATATATGATGTTAAATGAAACGCTTACAAGTCAATTTAAGAGAAATATTTTAAAAAATTTTAAAAGTTTATGGCTTACAAGGAAGGTGTGCTTTCAGCATTTTAAGAGAAAAGATGAAGGACCTGCAAATCATTCTCTTCCCCCTCTCCTCCCATCCCTCTAATTGCTCTTTCCCAAACCTTCTTGTGGATGTGTGTTTTGTTGTGGGCTCTGTTTATGAAAAGTAGGTAATTGCAGTAATTTTGTGATGGTGTTTTTATCATAAATAGTGGCTGGAAAGGAGGAGCATGCCATCTAAAGTACAGGGCTAATTCTGCTCTTCAAATACCTATAACTTCTGTATTATTCCTGAGGTTCACTCTTTTTCACAGAGGTTCTTGAAACATCATAGAAAAACAAATTTAACTGAATCAAGGAAAATCTGCTAAATGAAAACCCAAAGGATGACTGAACATGCGAGACACTCCTCATTAGCAGCATACTTTCAAATAAAGGATGATATTGTATTATTATAATAAATATTTGGCTTTCTTTAAAAATACATTACATCATTTGTCACAATCTCTTTAAAACTATCTAGGCTTTATTTATTTAATCTACTGCAGTAGAGTTTTCTGAAATGGAAGGCCAAGAACCATACATTTTTTCCTTCAGCAACACACATCTTTTCTATAATTTTAAGTAATTAACTTGTTGGTGAAGATTAGAGAAGATTAGTTTACTTCTGCTTGTCACGTCTCAGTTTTTTCTTCTTCAAAAATAATAAGAAAATAAAGTTCAATGACAAGCATGATTGTTAGGGAAAATCCTTTCAACAGACAATTATTTTCACCAAAATCATAACTCAACATTATGAATCATTTGTGACCACTTATACTTAAGCAGAACATATTAAAATTTAATGGATTTTAATGCAAAGAGCCAGCAATAGGGTTCTATCCACCAAGGCACTAATGTGTTGATCCCAACTGTACTTAGATGAGGCGAGTTGGAACGGCAGCGCTGCCAGCTAAATTTCATAGTACTACAAATGAATGAATCCCAAACCTCAGGCGGGATTTCTTTCTTATTTATTGTGCATGACATTTTCCTCTCTAAATTATTCATTTAAAAAAAAAAAATTACTGCTTTAGACATCTTAACCTTTATACTTCTTCACCTTCTGTTTTTTGCCAGCTGTAAAATCAACTGAGAACAGTTTCCCAACACCATAATAAAAAAAATCTATCACTATTCTGCATGCTCATGTGGCTTGCTATCCTCTTCCATCTTTGCTTCTTCTCATAATAGAGGAATCTTGAAAAAAATGATATAAAAGCTACACATGTAAGATGGACTAGTCAAATGAGACCTATAGAGCATCATGAAACCAAGAGCTACAAGAGTCCTGAAAAACTTGTTAAAAAAAAAAAAAAAAAAAAAAAAAAAAAAACACCTTACTTTCAGGTAAAGAAAAACAAACAGAAACAACAACAAGTTCCTTCATTCCTTTTTTAATCCTAAAAAAACCACTAAAACTATACAAATTAAACACATTCAGAGATATACCTCCTCTCTCCTTGTATCTGGTAAGCAGTTTTCCATTACTAAATGTGATCACAGAACTATCATTCTGTGATAGCAACAGGCTGAAGTTGGCTTATGAAGATCTTCTACTTGTAACCTGCCTTTTAAGCAGAGAACAGATAAAAATGTATGTAGCGGCTAAGACATTTTATTTGAATATATATAAGTATAATGTGAGGCATTATACTTGAGTTCTATTTATTCAGGTGCTACTGGCTCATGGTATTACCTTGGGCAAGTCACTTAACTTCTGTATAGTTTAGTTTTCCCTTTTATAGAATTAAACTACCAAAGTTACTAAAACAATAGAAAGTTACAAAGGAAATAAAAATTATAAAGAGTAAAGATTCATTTCAGAGAGCCAAAGAATCAATGTTTCTGGCTCCAATAAACTGCTCTTAAGCCTTTCTTGAGCAACCACAAGACCTCGTTCCTGTAAGCACTCCCAAACTCTCCCTAATGATTTGCTACTCCCCTTCCTTTTCAGCAAATCAGCTTTTTGGAGCAAGAGGCATATTTCAGTCTCAAAATAGAACCCAAATAAATTGTTTAAAATATTTGATACGCTATTGTTTAAAATGCAGGTTTGATATGTTATTATTTCTATTATTTTAAATTAAGATAAAACCGTTCCTCATGACCAGCTGTTAAACTACTGCAAAGCTACTTTAAGTGTGGAGAAACAGAAGTTCACAGTGGATATTTTAAAGTCTTCTTGGAGTCACACCACCATATCACGTTGCATTATACACCATATCATGTCTCATTGTTAGCTGGCATGACACAACGTAACCGAAATGCACGACAAAGGGGCTGCAAGAGCTGTGACAACTTCTTTGTTCGTGTGTGATTATTATCTGCAATTAGCTGGAGAGAAGAAAGTTATGTTTAAACTGGCTTGGCAGTTCAGCCTGCACAGAGCTGCACAAATTGGATACAGAAGTACACAAAGATCATGGTATTTAGGGGTTTAGACTCAGTTATGCCTTTGTCAAACCTTGCTAGGGTCTCGCGGCCAGACAGATCCACGCTAGTCCTGCAAGAGCCCTGCTTTCCTCTGCAGGGACTCCTTGGGGCCACCCAGGTTGACACTGGTAGAGCTCCAGGCAACCAGGAAAATGGTCCTGTCCTTCAGTGCCGCCTCTCGCAGTCACAGACATCCGCACTCTCAGGTGGCTGGCCACCAAGCTGCTCACTCTTGACTATCCCAGTGAAAAAACAATACCCAGCTGCATGGACTTCAAAGGGCACCGCACAGAGAAAGGAACTAGGGACGCATGGTATAGAAACACGAGAAAAACTGGAAAAAGTTTCCAGTTTGACATCAAGTCTTATCCATAGACATCCTGTAGATGTCAAGTCTTGATAATCAAGACAAAAGATAGAGAAAACAGAACGAAGTGGAGCTGTGCGGCTAAGAAGGATCTTTACTAGAAGGATGATTTAGATGGAGGAGAGGAAAAACGAGACATTTTACCAAATGTATATGTTAGGCTTTGCCAAGGGAGAGAAAGCAAGGAAAGTTTGAAAGAGAAACATAGTGCTTATTGGTCTGCTTAACTAAAACAAAAACAAATAAATATATAAATAAAGCTGAATAGCTTTTGTGATAGAAGTGAGAGAAGCAAGCATTGGTTTATTTTAATGGACAGCTTCCTCAAATAGGGAAGGTTTTTACAGGGAAAGAGAACACAAGTAGGTAGCTGTTAGAATATAAACACAAAATTTTCAGATCATGTAAAAATATCTTAAACAAATGAAAGTTAATACTTTATAATCAAGATAATACTTTAACTATACTGAGATTGGGATTGGAATCAAATCATTTTAATACAGCCAAAAACATTAGAATCATATCTTGCTGCTTAAATGCAGACTTCAATCTTTAAATATCATCTCAGATGTAAGAAATAAATTAGGAATATAAAAGAATATTATGAAAATCATGGATACTACACACAATACTTAAATTGTAAGAGAAGTTTTCAAGCTATGATGAGTAGGTTTTGGTCATTTATTGAATACTTGCTGGTTGTTCAGCCAAATCCTCTGGTCCTCTGTGCTTATTAAACTACATTAACTTTCTTCAGAAAGAAAAAGAAAAAAAATTACTGTAGTTGATGCTCAGGTAACATTACAGAGAGGTACTTAGTATCTATGTGACTGAACATGCCAGGCACCACATGTCATAACATACTCTGTATGAAAGTCCACACTATAAAGTGTGAGAATATATGAGCTTTATTGCTTATTCCTTTCCTGTAAGGACATCAATGAAGAAATCCCTAATTAAAGGATAAGATGAAATTTCAAGCAAAAAAAAACCAAAAAAATCCAATTCAAAACTATTATCTTCTTATAGAAGATTCTTTGTTTACTAAAATTCTAGAGCAATATTTATACTCTCCATAAAAAAATGAATATTGCTCTTCTAGCAACTTAAAAAGCACATGTTTTTACAATTAGGCCTGGCATTCTTTCCATTTTGGAAAACAGAAAGATTAAGGAAGTTAGAAAAATCATCCTGAAGACTAAGAGAACTTGGGCACAATTGCTATGGAATAGGAAGATCCTGAAGGGACCTAATAACAATCTTTCAATGCTGTAACAGGTATAAGGAGGAGGTATTACTTGCCACATCTCCCTTCTCTATTAGGATCACAAGAAACTGGTGTGATTGCAAGTAAGACAATAAACAAAATTTTAGAAAAAAAAAACCCTATAAGGCCAATCTGCCATGTAAATTATTAACAGAGATTGTTCAGCCTTGTGCAAGGTGCAGTTTAGATAAGCATCTGTCAAGGATATTCTAGATACATTTCTTTAGCCTCAACATAGAGGGGAACAATCATATAGTTGGACTGCTTTCTGGCTCTACATTTGTAGAAATGTTCAATACAACTCTATTCACAGGAAAACATTTGCAAATCCTATTTCCTGAACACAATATAATCCCATATTTCCTTATCATTTCAGATCTGAAGACTCAGTTAGACCTCAGAAAATGACCACCTTGGGCATTGCATGGCACAAGCATTTCAAAGGCGTTGTACTTACAGTTACTGATTTACCAGTTAAATAATAGTTTTATATTATTCAAGCACTAGAGAAACAAGTGACAAAGCACAATTACAAAGTTTTAAAGGAAAAAAAGATAGAATAATTGAAGCTTAGCTAAAAATGAAAAATAGGCAGAGGAGACAAAGAAGGAGAAGTGATGGTTGAGAGAAAGACAAAGATATAACATAAAGGTAAAAAAACCTTACTATGAAAAAGGTTCATTTTTTTTCCCCCAAGAAACAGAGCATTGACTTGACACAAATGCCACTTGTAAGACACATTTATACACCAAGAACTACAGGAACAGCAGGATCACATTGTGGACAGAGTAGCTGAGGCACCCAACATATGGGTGGGTGATGTGATACTACAAACAGCTACATCTGACATTGCTTAAGGTTATCAAAGCAATCCTGCAAAACTCACTGATACTATAAGAAACCTTGAAAAGCTACACAATCCACTCACTGCAGGTTAATAAGGATTTATACCATGAATTCTCCCATCCATTAAACTGAGTACATGGCAACCTGGGTGGTCTATAGCACTTTCTGCAGCACTTGCCTGGCTTTGACTCACATTGTTGGTTGACACAGTTTCCCAAGGTCCTCACCTTGCCCCAGCTCCAGCCATTTGAACCTTGCCAAAGGCAACACAGAGCAAGATATGGCCTGATGTGCATCTCATGTAGCCAATCATTCTGATTAACTCTTAATCATCCTTGTAAGAGCATTTTACATCAGAGAAACCTCACATCCCTCCATAACCTCCTCCTTCAGAGAGAGAGAAAACAACATGCTGTAATCATTTATAATTTTTATGCTCTATTCTGATTCTGTTCATCTAAATTTTTCATAAAATGTGCTACCCTTTTTTTTCAACTGAAGTTTCCTCATGTAGAAAGGAGTAATTCTGTTTCTACGTTCAAGTCACGTGGCAATATCCCCAAATTGTAATTTGCCTCTTTAATAGGATCATACTACTAACTTGTATTTGTCTGCTTATCTAGTGTAACCCCACAGATCTTCTCCTGCAGTAAAGCTATGTAAGGAATTATTTAAGTTTAATTTGTTTGTCTGATTTTTATTTGATAAAGTCCTCTGCGGTCTTTACAGAATTTTAACTTACTGACTTCACATGGCTCCTTTAACTCCAGATCACTCAAGTTATTGCTGTCTTTCAGAGTATTTGAGACTACTTCTAACTGTTGTAAATCTATAATTTCAATGTTCATATTCCATCACTGCAATTAAAAAAATAATGTATAAAACCAGATCTAACAGAGACCGCAGCATATCTCAGACATATATTCTTGGATTGACTACAAGTATTGATAGCTGGTTTCTAAATGCACTTTTTCAGCTATTTAACACTTAGTTAGTCAACATTTGTTTCAACTTAGTTTCAGCCAATTTCTCTAGATTTCAAGGTATATCCTCCTGAATATTTTGGATGTAACTTTTAAAAATCGCGGTTGCTGTCACAGCTCAGCAATGCAGGAAGGATCCTAGGCACTTCTCAAAAAACACAAGCAGCTAACAGAAAAAAAAAAATGGATGTTTTAAAAGCCTTGGTAAAATCCTTATTCAACAATCCGTGAACTTCCAAAGTATAAAGGACATCCTGCTAGAAAGCAAGTTCTTAAATACTATGCATTTCCAAGCCCAGGGAACAAATATTTCTTGCTATACAGTGTCTTGTCCTATAAATAAAGCAATTTCTTAATAATAAATATAACACATCTTTGGTCCTAACTCCACCCTCTTCCCAAATCTATGTTCTCTCAACAGTTAATGAGAAAATGCATAATGTAAGGACATTTCATTCAGTCTTTTCTCTAGGCTCCAGGCTAAACTCCCGGTGAAAATAAAAAAGTTATATCAAGTTTTAAAACACAGTTTCTTTAAACGATATCTTCTTTTGACAGCCTGAAGTGTTAGCCCAGTTAGGTCACCATTTCTTAATTAGGTGATTTGCTATTTAAAAGGACTTCACACTACAGTCAGCAATTCTGAAAATGGCCTTTTTTGGAATCTGTATTTGTGTTACAGATTTTAATGCTTTTTAATGTAAATCATGGCCAAAGGGCATTTTATGTATGGCTGAAACAGTTTATGTTGGGTGGGACATAGCTATACCAAGTCTCAAGCAGCTGCTTACAAGTGCTTAACTTTTCACTACTCACCATATGTAACCTTTTAACTCTGATCCACATTTAATCAATATGTAGCTATTTGTCAAATTTTTTATGTTTCGTTTGGAATGTACTTTTTCTTAGTGTTTTATTTATCTATCATCTGTTTATTTATTTACTTTTATTTGAGAACTAGTATAAATGTCTACCTGTACCACCATGTGAAAAAACAGTCTAATACGTCACTCATGTCTTCTTGGTATTTTCTCTTTATGTAATAGAAAACAGTGGGTTTCATTATTTTTTTTTAATTTTAATTTTAATGTGTACAATATGGAAAGCATGAACAGACTGTTCTCTCAAGCTCCCTCACCAAGAGCAGTATTTCTTCTGAGTCATTTATACTTCTTAGAAATTTTACCCTCTTCCTATCAGAATTAGTCATAACCAAAGTGAGCGTAGTCCCACGTATATTTTATGGAGAAATAAAATCTTGCAAAGAAACAAAAGCAACAAAAATATAAATCCAATTTGCTACTTATTATGGCTCACAACTTCAATGAATTGAAGTTCAACTCTTCAACTCAACAACTTTTCATATGAATTTCAAAATCGATTTCCAGATAGGGCCATAGCATAACACAGAAATTAATTAAATAGAAGAGTTTCTGTCACATAACAGTCTGAAATCACTTTACCAAAGCATTTCAGCTAGCACAAGCAACGATGGCTGTACACACATTAAAAACAAAAACAATAAAAAAACGCCAAAACTCCCCCAAATCACAGAAACTCTACTGAAAATATGCAGCAGCAGAATTGTAAATTGTAAAAATTCCAGATTATTCTATAATTTCTGACAGGAAATGGAAAAGTATTATCTGGCTATTCATATAAGACTAACTCCAAACACAACAAAACGTACATTATTCTTAATTATAATATACATGTTTTGAATTACAAACATATAGTTCACGTCTTACTTGGCATGCCGGCAGTTTGTGGAGTGGTTGTCTCTGTACTTAAGGAAAGGCGACCACCTTTGGCCAATCTTTCACAGAGGACAGTGATATGTTTCTTCAGCCTACTAGTATCTTTAGGTATGCACAACTCGCTGGTGAGAGTCATGGCCTGCTCCTTAGAGCTCTTGGACAAACAAGTTCTTAGTAAGTAAGAAATGGCAGCATCCACAGTTTCTTCCCAGCCCTGCATTAAAGAAAAGAAAATGAGTTAAAATCATGTGAACTGTAATGTGTTGCCACATCCTAAAAACAAGGTAACGAATCAGAGACTAAAACTTTCAAACAGCATTGATACATAAAACAGGGTTAATGAAAGGTAGAAAAGCACTTTAGTAAGTGGTATAAAGGCAAGGTATAAGGTATAAAGGCACAAAGTACAAGTAAAAAGAAAATATTCCTAGTCAAGCTAGAAAAAAAAGTTCCAACATTTCTAGGATCAATCTGAGAAATAAAATTTAAATTAAAATCATGAACAGGATGAGACAGAAATAAATTCAATGGACTTCTTAATAAGTAAAAAATGGAATTTCCTGGTTGCGACCTTTGGAATTCAACATGGAACTATGAACTTAATACTAACATTATAATATATACTGTATATTACATATATGAATAGACTTGTATATAAATATACAGAAGGCACTAGGGCCAGGAAAAAAAACATTCAATTATATGTCCTGTGGCCAATTATACAGAGTTGTGAGAGTCCACTATTAACTGAATAATGTCTATGAATTTCTTCTATGAGATACACATGAATTTTGTGATGGGTAAGGCACAATGTTGGACAATTACAGAAACTGACTTCCTGACTTTGTTGTCAGCACCTATGGGTGAGTTCGAAAAAGACCCTTACGAGTGTTCTGGTACTCACATCATATGGACTTTATCATGGTACAAACACTGTAATTAATGAATCATATCCAGAAAATGTGCTTTACGTACATAAAATGTTTCAATTTGCAGAGGAACAGTATCAACCACTAGAATTTTCTTTATCAACATTTGCCATTTCTCATTCACAGTAGTGACCACCATAACCTATTGTCTTATTTGTCTTTTGTCTATCTGATTAAAGAAAAAAATAGGCAAATTTGGAAAAACGATTCCAAGCAAAGTGGCATCTTTGACCATCCACTGACCTGTGATGATGGTAGGAAATAATCTATTCTGCAGCCAATTTAAGGAGGTTAATGAGCTGGTAAATTCTGTCTACATTCCCACATGGTGGGCAATGAAACTTAATATGTACAAGGCATCAAAAACACTCAAGCCAGTCTCTCCTGACTATGTAACAAACCATGAGAAATAATGCAACATAAATCTGAGAATCTTGAGTTTCATTAAAAGACAAAGAAACACATAGTTAACTTGTGTCAGTACACAGTGGCTGAAAAGCTGGCTAAAATATCCATGCAAAAATTATAAAAATACAGGTGAAAGGATTATTTAAATATGAAGACTGAAATACAAACTAACAAAAGTCAGGAAATTAAAAGTGGCTAGTGTTCTGTCCTTGGCTCACACAGGTATGTTTTACTTTGTACCACGGCCTTAACGTTTTCCAAACCTAGTTCTTGTATTTAATTTCCATGTAAAACACTTTTTTCAGTAGACCATAAAACTATTTTCTCCAATTCGAGAACTGTTGACCTAAAAGATCCGCTCCAATCCAAAGCAGTCTTTATGATTAATCAAAGAGTACACAAAAGCTACCTCTATATGAAAAAAAATCTTGATGAAAACCATGTTAAGTTACACAACTGAAAACTAGTTGCTTCAAATAAGACTGCCTTTGTCAGCAATTTTATACTGCTACAAGAAAGGGTAGCTTTGAAGAAAAGACAGAAGTTCTTCATGCTTTTTGTGTTAAAAGGGTAAAGAAGATGTGTTTCAAAATGTCAACGGTCTATAGTCCATACTGAAGACCGATTCTAGTCACAGCCACAATATTGGTTTCTGACTTGTGTAGTATTCTGTGGGCTGAAGGCAGCACTTTTGAGGTGTGATAACAGCAACCCGATATAATTATGTATTAATTCTCTAATGAGAATAATTAATACTAATTTTTTTTTTCCTGTCAGTTCCACCTTCAATTCCCAGACATTTGGGCATCCCATTAACCAAAATGCATATTTCAAAAATCCTATTTCAACAGAAGAGAGACCAATTCCTCAGGTATGCCAAATATAGCAGAGGTAAATGCTTATTTCTTGAATTGTAAATTCACCCTGGCTTTGTACACCCAGCTACCACCTATTTTTTAATGAATAATTACTTCATCAAAAATATATTCATCGTAGTAGTTGAGGCTAGAAAACTGCAGTTCAGCAAAATCTGTAGAACATGCCTAATTTGACATGTTCTGCAGTCAAGAGTTTGTTAGTACTTAAGCACGTGCTTAGGCTGGATGCGGTTATCATATTTCATAGCCTCAGGCCTCTCGGGAATGAGTAACTAACATTAATTAAGTAGCATAATAAGAACAGGTAACCAGTTTACCGAGAGGGAATTAGCTTTCACTCAGCACCTGTGACCTGAAAAGCAGGCTCAATAGGAGCAAAATGCTGAAGACTCGAATGGAAGAGTTCTGCGCTGTGAAGCTGGAACCTTTAACAAGTTCTTTATATGTTGCATCATAGCACAACTGAAATATCATTTGTATTCTTAATTTTAACTAAGTGACCACAAGACTATTAAAGTAATACTTACTAAAGTACTAGAGGGAGGGAATTTGTGGGGGAACAGGGAGAGAGGAAGGATTCTGTATTTTAACTTGGATAATAACCACAGAAACCCATTTTTGCCAAGCTGTAAGTCTTCTGATGTTTTTCCTCTCTGGACATAAGAAGTAATCATACGATTCTTTTTGAATGCAAACCATGGTTCACTCTATGATGTTTAATATTTAAATATATATATATTTACAATATTTATATCTATTTTATATTTATAGTAAATATTTAATAAAAACTAGTACATAATAAGTCATAAGAATTAAATAGTCTCAAAACTAAGCTGATAAAAATATCTTTGATATATGAAAACAAAGCAAAAGGCAAAATAAGTTAATGCCAGCCCTATGGAAGTTTTTATTCAGCTTGAAAATGATTCTTCACCTACAAAGGTTGAAAATAAATTAATGAGTCAATAATGTAATATGCAAAAGAAAGCTACTTTGTTCTCCATGCCAGTGGATTGGAGAGAGAAGAATGTTTAAGAAACAACAGAAACGGAAGACTGTTTTAGTGATGGTTGAGAAGCTAATGTTGTCTCCTGAAAGTCTACTTAATGCCAAACACATAGATAGGCCTGGAATTCACTGAAATCCTCACCATGCTTTTTGACCCTGCTTGAAGACCTTCAAGCAGAAATATTTGCTCAACAGACTAACAATATCAAAGACTTTTTCAGAGTCAGTTCAGTTCTTATATTAGGTAATGCAGAAGAAGAATATATTCTTAAAGATTGCTTAATAATGTAGGCCAGCTATGACACAGCATTATTACAAAATAGTTAAATATAGACATTTTCATAACTGTTTTTCCATTAAACTGTTTAGTTTCCCTTCAGTTAAATCTGCTAGTTTCTTTTTAACAAACACAGTTACAGATGATCATCATAGAAAAAATCTCACCATTTCAAGTTAAACCCAGAAAAGTAAAGTGGAATTAAGCGAGTCACTTCAAGTGGCACTTAAAATATTTTGCACCCTATTGCATATCACTCTAAACTGCAAGGATCCTGACTCCCATCCAGCATCAGAATTTAGAGATACAAAAGTAGCTCTAGCCACCAGCTCCTCACTTATAATACTTCCTACACTTCATCTAGAATACATCAACCCACCATGTTGGACATCTTTTTACATAAAATTGTACAGCAATTATGTCAATACAGGATGATAATTTAGATTCATACCCAAATCATCAAACTTAAGACCTTTGAAGATTATTCTTTAAGTTACATGACTTTTTACTGCTTAAGGAACAAATCACTTTGTCCACAGAAGATTTCCATTTCTAATTTATTTTATAAAATATGAGCTGAGAAGGCTTATTTAATTTCACTTGAACACTAAATAAGTTTTCGGAAATTTTTTAGCAACAAAAGAGCCTCCATTAAAAATACACATCTTTTTTTTATGCACACAGCTGGAAAAAAAGGCAGATAAATCATAAAAGCCTAGAGAAATCTAAATTTACAGTTGTGCTTGCTGATAAGTCTCTTCATATGCTTAAAGCTGAGTACAATTCACTTAAACCCCTACAGATAAAACTATGCTCGACAGGAAACTGCACCCTCTTTGTGGGAAGAATACATTATGACAAAATATTTCAGGAACAGGCTGTCAAGCTGGAGGATAACCTGGGAAGGGGTTCCAGAAGGGGAAAGAATACACTGCAGGGAGCTAAACTGGAGATAGGAGAAGGAAGTGGTTGCTGTAGGAGCTTGGAAATAAGAGTAAGGCTGGCAACATTCCCAGTAAGGGATGGGGCAGACAACAAAGGAAGGGAAAGCAGAAAGAAACAAGCAGCTGTAGGGAGCCACTCAACAGGTAAGTTTGAGAAGTGCTAGTTTGTGGAATTAACAGAACACTAGGAATTAGGAAAATTTAAGCTGCACATTAATACTGGCTCTTCTGAGTGTAAACGGACTACTTTAAGGGCGATTCTATTCTATCAGTGAAACTTGAACAATATAGTTCTTAAATTGTGTTCATCAGCCAGAAGATATGTCATCTTAGGAAGTGAGAAAACTTTTATCATTCTTAATATTATTATGCCTATGGGAGGGAAGGAAGGAAGGAGGGAGGGAAGGAAGGCGGGAAGGAAGGCGGGAAGGCGGGAAGGAAGGCAGGAAGGCAGGAAGGCAAGAAGGCAGGAAGGAAGGAAAACTGGGCTGACTACGAAACAATTTATCTTGCAGTGATTGCCAGGACCACGGATGCAATGTGAAACGTACTGCAAAAACTATGCAATGCTGCTGTACGCCAGACTATGGGAATTCTTACAGCTATTAACTCAGGAATTTGACTGTATACATCTTAATTCTTGATTTAAGTCACAATAATGATTTCATCAAGTCTCAAAAATTCTAGGGTATGTGGAAACTCACCTTACTGAATGACAACCTTGGCCTTTATGATTATTTAAACCACACATTCATGCACACACACACACACACACACACACGAGATTTCTATATTTGAAAGCATTGCGTAAGTTGTAAGAAACACCATCAATGGGTCTCAATTCTTTGATTTTACCATGATTAAAGAAAAGACAGCTTGCATTTATACGTGTATTTCACTAAATCAGGGCTACTTAATCAGTAGCCTTTGATACAATCCAGGAGAAAATTTTGCTAGAAATTTGCTGCACCTCCAGTCATCCTGCCCCATATTCTACTCATCTCCTGACTGACAGACAACAGCGACAGTTGCTACCTATGAAGATGGCGGGCAAGATTTCTCTGGTCTGGCAGAAGTGGATCTGACAAACTGTTTCCTCGTACCTGAAAAACTGCTATTAAAAATGAATTGCTAAGCCATTTAGGAGATATTTGAACATAGGAGACATAAGCCACTTGAACACAGTTTGGGTAACACTAAAAGAAAAGCCAAAGGAATAGACTATATCTATCTCTATATACCACTGCCTAAGTTTAGGGAAAAAAAAAAAAGCAATAAAGTGTTATCAAATGTATTTACAGTATTATTAATGTATTATTTAATGTATTTACCCATACCTCCTGAAACAATGTGATTTTTTAAGATGCACACTACTTAATTGAAAAACTACCCCTGTTACTACAGAAAAAGATTCATGTCATCACAGTGTTTTAAAACTACCGCTCTGAAAATTCTTACAGAATCTTCTTGCAATTGCTTTTGTAACAAGTAACAATAGTACTAAAAAAGAAAAAAAATGGAATACCTAAAAGGCATGGAATGGATAAGATCCTACACACTAGAGTAATTCTTCAAGTCTGATGAAAATCCAGATGAATGACTCAAGCTTAAATACTTTCCAAGTTCTATTAAATGCTTAAGAAGGATATTTATAGTAAACACACATTAGGGGAAAAAAGTGACTCTTGCTATACTTGCGATACTCAACCTTCTCCCACTAATGATATCTTCATTTAAATCAAATATTATGGATAGCATTGATAATATTATTTACTAATTTGGGTTTTATTTTTACTGGCATTTAAAACAATTGAAATATAAATTCTAGCAGGAATTTCCAGACTGATGAAAGTAGTATCAAACTGAGTTACAGCTAAATAACCAAAACAAGAGACAGAAAAATTAAAATCAAGAGAACTAAGAAAATATAGAACTACAGAGAAGAGTTCAAACCAATACAGATAAATCAACCTCATTTTAGTCTGAAACAAAAAAAAAACCAAGTAAAAAAGAAAAAAATCAATTTGTCAAGCAGCATGTCTGAACTCTGAAATTATTATTAAATACTGCACAATATTGAGTGAACTAATCTCAGCCTCTGATTATACCACCGTGCAGGGCTGTTAAATATCTTAATTTCTCCATGTTAGCAACTGTTTTAAGTGCTGCTTCAAAGAACCTAATTCAAATAGCAATACCTCAAATTCTAAGACAGTGAGTTGTAATTAATACATAGGGAAAAATAAAGCTGCGTAAGTAAATCTTTTTTAAAATCACTGTATTCTCTACACTGCGGTGCTGTGACAATAGGAATATCATCTTTATATGTTCAGTGTGGAAATATTTACTTACAGAATGCCTTCAGCATGAACTGCTCATTTTAAGTCCTGCTTAGTAAATATATAATGTGCCTTATGGCGATTTTACACAGGAGAACACAGGATTTAAGTGTGTATGACATATTTTTTTTCTGAAAAGCATGCTTTCTATTCCCAATTTTATTTTTGCTGTGGTATTTTTGCGCTCCAAGGCATAATTCACAAACCACTGCACTCCTTCACACTAAATGTAAGACCAACAATTCTATGGATGGATTATTTTTTAAGCATGATTTAACAAAGCCTCTTTGCATAATGTCTTCAGGTATAGGAAGAAGGCTTAAAGTGGGTTTGGCACTTATCTTACAGAAGATGCACCTTTAATGAATGGTATCCCTAAGCTAACACAGTACTTTACCGGCAACAATATAATATTAACAAAATAATATTAAACAAAAGGGATTTATGAAAAGAAGTATTAAAAATGCTTGTGGAACACTTTAGGAATTCAAAAGACCTGAGGAACACCAAATAAGAGGTGTTCTAGCAATCTAATAAACTAAGGGGGACTTAAAGATTCTGTATGTTGCATCCTATCATAGTGATGACTGTGATCATTCATGACCTAAAGACAATTTTTTTAAGTATAACCATGAAAAAAAAAAAAAAGGAAATAAATTATGATTATTAGTTGGTATAGAGTTTTAGTGCTGTAATAAAACAGGATTGGAGAATTATATCACCTATAAAATTGCAGATCTCTGTTCTAAGAGGAGGTTGTATTGATGTTTCTACAGCTGATCAACTCACTTCCAGGCTTTGGTTTTTAGTAGTCTGATCTTAGGAAAGTACATGCTTCACTGAGAAATGATAAAACTGGATGAGGATAAATGGTGGATTTATTAGTTCATTAAAATTGAAGCAGTCTCTGATCATTGTACCCAAACTTGCATGTGGGCTGCCTCTTTAACATAGGATGTTGTCTTCCATCCACATAGAAAAACTTGCAAATTTAGGTTATGTTAGGCCAGAATTAGAATAGAATTTTATCAGTTTTCTTCTTGACAAGCCATATATCCATAACACCCATTTCCCTTACATTTTATCTCACATCTTCTAAAATGAGAATAGACTGTGTCCTCTTAATTGTTTTTTATTATTTCTGGTAAACAGTAAGAATTATGAAGATCTTTGAATTAAAGTTTGTAAAAGAGAAGAGAGTATGTTTTTCAAGAAAATCCACTGTTTAACTGTACAGCTACACCTCCAGCAATGGTTGTTTGTCCTACATACAAGTGCATCCTGTCTGGCACTAGAAGCACTCATTCACATCACCGGTTTCGGTAAAGGCCACTGATGATTCAGTTTATGATTTTTTTTTAGCTTTTTTTGTCATCTTAATCTTCTCTTTTGGAATGTAACTCCTTACGAACCATTGATCCTTTTCTGGAAACTGATGAAAGAAACATTTGTAGTCAGTGCATGAATGGAGTGGTTTGGCATCTTTGTAGCTAGCTTCAGAAGTATGTTGTTTTGCTTTTTAGCACTGCAATCATCTAACACTTCATTTGTCTTTTCCTCAAAAACTTTTCACCAGTAAAGTCAGCTAAACTGAGGTGCTGTTCTGGGCTTTGCAGATGCTGTCAAAGCTGTCTGCGGGCAAGCAAACACATCGGGAGTCATGGATCTTGCTGAAGAATGCTGTACATTCACCAGCAGGTCTGCCATAAACAAGGTCTGCGAGTTCAGTAAGGTTCAGCAAGGCTATTTTTGGACCTGGAGAAGAGAACTCGGACCATGTTATACTTGCTCTGGAGAAAAGTGAAAATTTGCTTAAAAATACCTTTCTGGGACATCTCACTGCATCTCAGCACACTTCTTACTTTTGTATCAGTGATATCCTTGGGGAAGAACTTCCTGTCTTATCTTATTACAATATCCTTTATTAGGTTGCCGCTATAACATGCTAAGAAAGCCTGACAAGTGAGCTTGTGTCCTGTAAAGCGGCCGAATATGAATCCCCACCCACTCAAATATCTTAGTTCTGAAAGAAACACAACCTGATAGCAAGTTTACTGTTTCCTGTTTGAATTCCCACAGTCTCTCAGATCCACTCACCCATAACTGTAAACCCACTTTGATTGCTTCAATTTGTGGAGAGCGTATTCTCACAAAATGAAAAGGTGAGGACAAAGAGGGTAATGGCAAACCGGATTTCCATGGTTTACTCAAATATCTGATTTTGTAGCTCCTGCTAGAACTAATTTTTTTTTTCCTGAGACTGTACCTTGGGAACGATCATGAACTTCTCCATTGTTTACATGACCTTGACTTATGAACAATCTTCTGTTCTATGTTTGAGGAATCAAGATTAGATTTTGAGTATATCACAGTCTCACTTCACTGAAAAAGTCTGGAGATGATGGCTGAAACACAGCAGAGCTCTTTGCAATCTTTATATTCCTTTAATCTGAATGGGGCTGTCACTATAACCAAAGTGATCACACCACTTCCTGTGCAGTGTACAGGTATAGAGAATATTCATAGTCTTTTTTTTTTTTTTTTCATTTAAGAAAGTAAGACAAAGAAGCTTACAATCCACAAAAAGAGAGAGACTTTCATCTGTAAACACAGCTATTCTGTAAAATCATGTTAATAATAAAAAATAAATAGCAGAGCTAGAGAGCTTTTATAGCTCTTAGAACTTAAACCAACTAGCAGTGGTGCTGCTCCTTTTCGTTCTAATGTTGATAGATTTTTTTTTGGTTCTGTCTTTTTAGACATTTGACAGAATGATATATCTATTTAGCCGCATAATAGTAAGCCATATGTTTGATAAAAATCTAGAGATTCATAAAACCATTGGCAGCAGCTCCTCCTTATTTTATCATGCAAAGGCATGGCACACTGTTATGTTTATTACCAACATAACACGGTGTTACTTGGAATAAAAGAATCACAGCTTTGCTTTGAAGTGAAATAATGAAAAAATAAAATCAACATTAAATATGCAACACCTTGCTGTATGAACTTCATCCTAAGGTAATATAAGAACGTTATACTAATGATACTGAAACTGATAATTTCTTTAAATGCTGTTATTTTTTATGTATCAAGTCATTCCAGTGCATGTCTTTTCTCAATCTATTATAATTCAATTACATTTTTTTAAAACAGAGACTGTTTTATTGAGGGTACCAAGGGTTTGCAGATTTTCCACTAGGACACGATATCAAGAGAATTCTCCACTAATATCAGTCTCCTTGAAAGATGCAACCCAAAAGAAAGACACACTGACAATGTATCAAGTACTAAGACCTTTTCATGAACAACATCACTATAATCATCCCAATGGATCTCCCTGCCATTAAGCAGTTTAAATGACAACTGATCTGAACTCCTGCTCCGCAGCACATATTCAGCGATTACTGAAGCACTACACTAAAATATTTTAACTTCTCTTTTCAGCTGGTCTAGAAGTGCTGCACTGCCTTAAAAAGGAGGGAAGTTTAGAGGTGCCCCATCGCAATATTACATCAAAAAAGATTTCTGATAACAGAAGCTTATTTAATCTAGCCAACAAAGGGTATGTCTCTCATGACAGCTGTAGCACTTTGTAGGACATCCAAATAAGTTTTAGAGGAGATAACATACATGCTGGAGGCAAACTAATCACAGCAGAACAGAGATCTGCCTTGACTAATTTACAGAGAAATAAGATCCCTGAGAAGGCTTCTGCTCCCATCAGACAGCGAACTGAACATTAACTATGGTACCTCTGTAATGCTGGCAGAATTGAGTAAGCTAAAAGCTCAATTTATGGAAAATTAATTTAAAAGAAAAAAATATTAATACACCTAACCAACAGATATGTCATATTATTCAGTAGCACAATGTTTATACCAACGCCGAATGTTTTTTTTGGACTTGATACAAGTCCCAAGAAATAGAGTTAAACGTTGTCATGTTTAACCTATTTAAAAAAAATAGGTTAAATAGACCTAAAATTTAAACAATTTATAATGCACATCACATTAATTACTTGCTGCATATTTTTGTTAAAATTAATTTTATGCAAACCAGAAGGAAAAAAAAGCCTATATAAATCAAGATTTTCTTTTATACTTCCCAACTCCCAGAATTAAAAAATTCTTTTTTTTTTTTTAATTGAAGAGCTTATGTCCCTACCTCAAAAACCACATTAAAAAGTGTAAATGATGAAACGGATTTGAAAATATCACTCAACGTAGCTCCAAGAATGTAGGACTTCCTCTGCTAGTCCTTTAAAGTAGGAATCATCAGATGAAAATAAACTATTTTATAAGTTCTCAGTAATACACAATTTTACAGATGATCATAAGCCTTTTTCTCAGTCCAGCAAAGATTTGAAATTTTCTATGCTGTCCACTGAATTCACTGTTAAAAATCCCATGAATTCAGCTATCAGAAAAAAAAGAGTCACTAGATGATGGTATATGTTATCTCCATCTGACTCCATCTGAAAGCAACTTGCTCTGCTTGCCACCATGCATCATCTTCTCAGTGGGCAAAGTAGACTGCAGGAAGATAATGATTCATAAACATTAAAGAAATGGCAGAACTTCACACTTCAAATTCCCTCTTCCTCCAAATTACTTACCATAAACATTCAATCTTTTAACTATTAAAAGATTAACAAGCAATCAATTTGATGACGTATTTTAAGGGGATTATGAAGCAGCAAAGTAACGATGATTACACACCACGTAAGCTGCTTACAGCCAAACATCTTTCTCTCCACCTGCTCTTAAGCATCTGGGCTGTACCCTGGCCCACTTGGAACCACACTAGCAGCCTGTTCTGTTGAAGTCTCTGCCTCCCAGTTTGTGAAAAAACAAACCCAAAAAAGGGCTTGAGCCAAGCCCTTACTTTGCTCACGTCAGAGCACGGTCATGTAGATAGGGACCAGCTAAGGGCATTTGACAGGATCCACGCACCACTATTTCATTTCATTTCACTTTCTATATCTCATTTCATTCAAATATTTCATTTGCAACCTCTTTCCCACAAGCACCAATATCTTCTCTGGCCAGGAAGGAGTGGGAAATCTCATTCTTTCTGCTCCATTTTTCCCTCATTTGAGAATTTTAAAATGCCCTGAATTAAAACTAAGCTTCAAACTGAGGCTAATCTGATTACCATTCACTGAAAATGGTGATAATTTTTACCTAGAAAAGCTTAAAGTTTCTTTTCTTTATTTAGAGGATTAATGGTTCAAAAGTCACTAGTGTTTTAGTGGACTTAGGTGCCTGACTATACTGCAACAGTCTTTTAGATTGATTCTGTCTCTATGCCTTTGCCTCTATCAGGAGAAAGACTTTAAAAAAAAAAAAAAAAAAAAAAAAAAAAAAAAAAAAAAAAAAAAAAAAAAAAAGCAAGCTGGGAAAGAAAAAAAGACTTTATTTTACATATTACTGGCTATCTAGAAAAAAAAAAGACATCACAATTCACATGCCTTTAAAACCACTTTCAGCTGTTCTTTTCTGGGAAGAAGAAGGAGAAAACAAAACAAACAAAAAAACCCTCATATATCTGCTATAAGCATATTTGTTCAGAAAAATAAAGAAAGTGCAAGGAATTATAGGACATAAACAACTTAGTTCCAAATACTAGTTATAACTGCCTTGTGTTACTCTTTTTTTTTAAGTGAAAAAAGAGAAAGTATTTACAAAATAACAAACAGGTAGAAAAATTACTTAATATTCCATAGTATCTCACATGCTTAGACTTTCGCATTTAAAAAGTGGCTAAATATGCTAAATAGTGGCTAAAAATAAAATAGAAAATAAGATATTTTAAAGACTAATTCCAGATTTATTTCACTGTGATTAAGGCACACAGTGAAATTAAGGCACATAGTCTCTAACTTGATTACACGGAATTATGTAAAGCTACCATTTTTCATAAATTCTCAGCACTATGGCTCAGGCAAACTACTCTCCTCAATGGTGTCGCTATTAACTCAAAGCTTCAAAGACCTTAACAGAACAGATCTTACCTTAACAGAAAGATTAAATAAACGGTGGATACTGTTAGTCTTAACAGAACTAAACTTCCTGGAATTAAGGAATTAAATTTGTTCTTGATCTTGAGAATTTATGGTCAGTAAAGAATTCCTTCCACAAAGTGATGCCTTCTATTCTATGCAAAAGCATCTCAATAAAACCCATCTGCTATCATGCATAAGATCTTGCAGGCTATCTACCTTTTCCAGATTAACAATCTGTGATTTTTCATATTATTTTAAATTCACATCTTCTCACAGAAACCACAGGCATATTTGATACGAACTCCTGCAACTCTTATTAGGCACTTTAGACACCATCTCCTTTTGCAGCCTTATCGTATCAACACATTAAACAAGTAAAATTATAGTCATTAACTTAAGCTCATTACGCTAAATCATATAATTATTTAAGAACACGTATATTATCCTCAGGCATATTCTCCCTCCAATTTAAAACTCTAATATGGAATTAAGACAGAATACAGAAGCCTACTTGGTTGCTATGATACAAAACATAAATGAGAGCAGATTAAAAATTCCTCAGTGCCAGTTTATAGTGAATAAAAACTGTACCACCATAAATGTGACTACAGCAAGAAAGGGAAGCCTCCCCTCTGAGCAATGAAAAGCGTGTATGGCATTATTTGATAACATCATGAGAACTGTGAAAATATTTATTCTGCCACGACACTGCTATAGATGGCTATAGTGCTGGGGGCCCTTCACCAATCCTAAAATTAAAATGTTAATACTGACAGACATTTTTCCCCCCATTATAATATTTTAAACAAAGAAAGCATTAATAGCTTTAATGATCAGACATCTGAGTCATCACTCAATCTAGACACCATGCAACCATTATATCAAAACTATCCTGTGTAGCATGAACCCTTTGAACACTTTAAATTAGCCTGAATAAATTCCTTCCCTTCCCCAAAGGATTTCCTATTGTAAACATATGCTCAGTCACAAACTCAGCATTTTTTGGAATTTGCTTTTCCCAAGCTCAGTTTAAAAGTTTAAAGCACAATCACTAAAAAACCAACACTTCAAATGTACCTATTTTTATTTTCTAGATTTTATATTACTTCAAATTGTTGTTATCCCTTGTTACAAACTAATAAAAAAAAAGTAAGCCTGGAAAATAGTTGCCAATTTCTTGAAAGGGAAAAAAAAAAAAAAAAAAAAAAAAAAGAATTGTATATTCCAACCTCTGATGAGTTACTAATATTATTACAGCTATCAAAGATTTCAGTCTCTCAAAATAGTTTTCTCTCATATTTTGAGAAAAAAAAAAAAGGAAAGAGAGTCTTATATGGTGAAATTTTAGAATATGGTTTGCAAGACTTTCAGTGTAACACTCTGCTCTGAAATATTGACAAGATATACTTCTACTATAGCTGTAGAGCTCATTCGTTTGCTGGCATTGTGTTTCTCGGACTATGTAGAATCGTTGGATAAAATAATCACTGAATAAAAGGGAATATCCTTCAATTTTCAGTGTTACGCTGCAACCATTCTCTTAGTTTAGTCAAAGAGATATTTAGGGGGCAATTAGAAGCTTACTGTTAGAAATAAAGTATTTGATGTCAAAAATTTATTATTCCCAGGATATATGTATAAAATGTTAGAAAATACAGAGATTGCTATGAACTAGAAGAGGAAAGTGAACTTTTTTTTCAGAAAAGCAAAGTTCCCTTGTCACTAAAACACAAGAGAAAAACCCAAAACTTCATTTAAGTGCCTTTTTTTAAGTTTGTAGTGTTACTTTCGCTGTATGTTTGTAGGCAAGAAAACCAAATTTTGTATGCTCTTAAACAAAAGCTTAAGCAACAGAAATCAGAAATTTGGTGACAAGAAGAACCCAAAACATGACTTTTCTTTTTGCTAAAAATCTAACTGGAGTGATTGCCCGATCTAGAAAACAAGATACGATCTGTTCTAAATGGAATGGCATGTATGAGAATAATGTTGATGTTATGGTTAGAGAAGCATTTCTTTTTACGGTAATAGTATATTCTAAACATTTCCCTTTTATTAAAAAAACGCCTTCAGAGGTTAATGTTCACAAGGCAGAAAATATTCTGGAGAGGTGCATGGCATCCAAACTCTCTTCTAACACATTCCATCCAAATAAAAACACAACAAACCATTGTGCAGATTTGTTTGAAGAGTAAATAAAAATTCTTCAGAGCACTTTCTTTCACCACAGTTCCACTCAACTGCTTGCGAGGAAACCTGAACACGGGCTGGGAGCTTCTGTCTGTAAACACCATTGGCATGTCAGGAGATTCCTCCCTTCCCTCCCCCAGCCTCACGAAACCTCTCCTTAAATTACATTCAGATTTCTGTGGTACCGTAACAACTTCAATATGGCATCTATTTCAGTATTTTGTAAAAGTTGCACTTCCATTTCCACCTCCAGTTATTGCAGGTTTACGTTTTTCATCCTAGCTGCTCTGTAGGATGCACGTCTTTTCCATATTTACATGAGATGTCTTACAGCTTAACATGGAATATTGTGATCAATGCCACACTGAGATATATATTAAAGTGATATCTGGTATCATAGGGCATGCAACAGACTTATCCATGTTGTGTCAGAACATGTGTCACAGCAATGCAAATCCTGATGGCAAAATAAAAATGAGTCATGAAAAAAATGTTTTTAGGGGCTTTGAGGAGATTCCTATGAGCCTTCTTTCACTCCCATTCATGTGAATGAAGACTCTCAGTTGCACAGTTTGATTTTCAAGTTTAAATGAGCCAAAAAGCTAAAACAAATCTCATCCAAACTGTTTTGCTTTGACTGCTATGGGTCAAATCATGAAAAACACTGACACTTTTTTTCTTTTTTCCCCAGTTGAAACTGTAGATGATCGTAGGTTGACTTGGAACCCAGCAGAGGCTTTCTAAGAGGCTTTCACAAAGCATTTCAGATGTTCTGGGTATGTATTGGAATTTGGATTTGCTATTCATTGCAAAAACTCAGTGAAGAGTATGAAAACTGAAGTGTATTTAGATTGCTATCGTTTAATTATATGCAATCCATTTGTAAGAAGAGCTATGTAGTATACTTTAAAATTCAGATGCCTCAAAGAAGTCTTGTTGAAAGGTAAAAATGTCACCAGAGTTTACTTCAGTTCTTATTATGGCACACTGTCTCTAAGTATTCTAGTCCGCAATCCGGCAGAAAAAGGTGTACTTGAAAACAAATGGAGGTTCACTGTAGTTCCTATAAATTCAGAACACTCCTTAATTCTACGAAAGCAGCGTAGTTGAACCATGGTCCTCGTTTCAGGATAGAATACAACACTGTCTTTCTTTACAAAGGGAATTCTACACACACTCTCCCACACTCATACTCATTAAATCAGAGCAGAATTTGCAAGATATCTACACAATGTAAGACTATACGGCACATGGTTGGGAGAATATTGGCATGTTATCTATTCACAGTATTTTCTTTGTATATCTTTCATTCATATTATAAACCAATATGCAAACAGTGAAGATGCTGTGTGGCAAAAGTTTAACTAACAGATTCAGTACAATATACTACTGTGAATATGAGTCTATATATTATGGTATTTATACAGTGTGTATATTATGTAGCATATTATATTAGTGTCGTTAACAAAAATTGGAACTATTCTGCTATTGATAACAACGAGACAGCTGCTAAAATGGCAAAACTTTGTAAATGGGATATCCATATTACGCTTTGATAAGCAAGGCTTGGAAGTTAACAGGAAGTTAAATGGTATAAGTCATGTCTTCAGATGAACCATCCTATGATTTCACAGTAAAATACGAGTAGATTCATCAAACCTACTTGGTAAACCTACTAAATCCCTTCAAAGAACAGTCTTTAACCGAGTAAATACAAAACATGTAAATTTAAGAGCTTCAATAATTTTAAATGAACACTCTCCCCGCAACTTCTATAGGTTCTTACCAGGTCTTCTGTATCTTGTGCTAATGGCAAAAATGTAGCTTCCAGAACAGCAATTTGATCAGCGCTGAGCTTCTGCCACAGACTAATCAGCATAACCACCAGATGGGTGGCACTTTTCAACTTCGTAAATGCCTGGAACACATTGGCTTGGTTTTCCTCTACTGCATCTGCTAGAGCTATTACCTGCAAAAATTACAAACTTCTGTTAGATATAATTTTACCATGCTTGAACATTCGACACTGAAATTGCATTTGGCACATCCTTGTTTTCCTTTAGAAGATCCTGATAGAATTCCATTTTCCACAAACACAAGCCACAGAGACTATTAAATGAGTTATTATTTATCTATACTATTCCTTTGCCTAGCCAAGGTAATTTCAAGTCCATATGGCAATAGGATGAATCTATTCCTGCAATCAACGCAGAAAGGACTCTGTTTAGTGCATATTCTATTAGGCATTCCTCAGGTTGATCCGCTTCACAGCACATAATATATGATAATAAACTGTAACTTTCATTTTTATACCACACATGATGCTAATCCTTATATGACCAGCAAGTCTGTTGCATTAATCAAAAACAATACATTGATTTTATTCCATTAAAAATATAATTTATAATTATTTCCATATGAGCATAAGTACCATCTCTTATTAACTCTTGGGTCTCTCTCTGTTTTGCACTAGTTGCTTCAGTATTTGTGCCAATTGTAAACACTGTGGATCATGTTTATGAAGTCAATACCACTTCAATATCACTGCTGAACACTATGAAAGGTGTTCCAAAACAAAATATCTTTCAAAATAAAATAGTAGATTCCCTTCTTGTGAGGTGGTAGGACCTCTTTACTGAGTGCTTCAAGATGATGAAAAAACAGAAAAGCTATTATGAGATATTTTACTTGTTTCAGAAATGAGTAAATGATTTTTTTTCATTATAGACAATATCATCCACTCACAACAATATAAAAAAGTGACATTTGAAAAATATTGCTAAAAATCTTCCTTGAAATAAAATGTTCAGACATTTTCCATAAATAAAAAAAAATGACGACAGTGATTTCATTACTCAGTTGTTATCAATTCAGTAGGCCAACATCAGATTTTTCATGCTACTTACACTGAATTATTTTAGCTAAATTAATAGAACAAAGGTTAGTGGTTTGTAATGGGGTCTGAGCACAACTTGTAACTTGTTCTCATTAATGCCACTAGATCTTCTTGTAACTCAAATTATTCTTGGCTTGCAGCAGTGCTGATTATCTCCACTGCCCTTTAAATCAACACAAAGCACTTCCCTTAACCACTTTCTCCTGTTTATTTATCTACAAAATGGGGTAATAGGTACTTGACTAGAGTTGTGAAAGGCCTTACAAAAATGCAGTTAAAGTGTAATTAGTATTACAACAGAATTTACAAAGTAAACCTTGCAGAGCTTGATCCATTAACATTTGGCAACAGCATGGAAGTGAAAATACTATACAATGCATCTTCAGCCTGGAAACAAAGCCAACCAGCTGTTAGTATTTGGTGAAGGAAAACTATTTTTAATCTGCAGCACTGGCATTGGAGATGTGTGCATGTTCCCTCCAGGTTCCCATGTGACTGGGAAGATAAAGGCTGAGAGAATTTTAGGGAACCATAAATATGGAGCCTTTCAAACAAAATGTGTTGATAGCTTTTGTTTTAGATTTTAAAATGCAGTGTTTCCAAACAAGACAGAGAACCCACAGGACACCTCTCAGTCTAAATCCAAGAGAGCCAAGTAACAAAAGAAAGGCCCAACTACACAGACTAAAGAAAGAACTCTGCTTAAAAATTATTAAGAAATTCATCCCAAACAGAGACAGCTGACACGACATGCATTGAAATTGGGTACAGGAAAGCCAAAGTATCGCAGACATGAGTCAGTGAGTCAAAAACATGAGACCTGGTGTAAACATGCCCACATTCACTTTGTGTATCTCAAAGTCGTGACGTTCTTCATGCCCTGCACACTAAATAAAGTACTATTCCCACAATTACAGCTTATATCCAACACGGAGTTATGGATGGCAGAGAGGCCCTTACTTGTATGCACTACGCATCTTCGTCGTTCTGAGAAGATACAAACTACAACAGCAGATGGGTTCTCTCTGCCCTCTCATGGGGCTCTTAGAAAAGCTAAATAATCACCTTTCCTGCTCAATACGCATTTGAGATTTCTGGTAATAACAGTATGCCAAGAAGAATTTAACACACTGATGATGTTCAAGAGTATGCTTCCCTTAATACCATTGCTGGATAGGAAAGTGGAATGAATATATTCAAAAGCTCTTGGAGTTTACAATTAAGCTGTATCCTAATCTGGACTGGTAAAAGTAACCCTGAAGACACTGGCGAGAGATACAGTGCATGCTTCCTAAAAAGCTCCATCTAAAAAGTTATATTGTCACCTTTTGTACAAAATTGTACTGTTCTAAATGGCACCAGTTACAAAACAAATCTTACATCCTCATCTACATTACATGTAGATAAGAAATCTTTACATAACTGCAAATATAAAGTTCCAATTTACCGTTACAGAGAAATCAAGGAAAAACTGTTTTAAAGTGCAAATTATTCTGTTTATGGATTGGCCACATCTAGCTTCACCATTACATTAAACACTTCCCAAGCCATCAGCTATAAGTTTTAGAAATGTCTTCACATCTTTATTCAAACATTTGCAGAATTTAAGGAAGAATAACATCTAAAATATTTTTCACATTTTTATTTTCACATGACCATTACCTCCAATAATACTTTACAGTAGGTGAGGGAAGTAACTGTCTTCGCAGACTAAGATCTGAGTCTCCTCAGATCCAGTCATGTTTTCTCCATAATTTACCAACTCTGCTTATGTTTTTCATGGCAGTTGTTCAGCCTGTTTAATTAGGATCTCTTATATTACCTTTGTAAACAGATATAAAATAACAAAGAAAGGAATTTTCTCCCTGTGTATTATATTTCTTCACAGGGCACATGAAAAAAACATTCCAACTGTCAGCTTCAAATGTAGAGTAGATACAAAGATTTTAGTTAAATTAGAAACAATCAAGTATAAAGTCTACCTACACAGCATAAGGCTTATAATTACCAGTTCAACTTTTTCCTTTCTCCTTGTTTCTTAATATCAGAAAAGCTTTCAAACAAAAGAAGGTTTAAGAAGGAAGTTTCACAAACCTCCATTCTTAAAGCATTGGAAGAGAGGAAAGTGGCTGTCACAGAAAAAAAACCCAAAAACCTAAGAGCTCCTGGAATAGGCTGCAAGTATATTTTTCAACCAGCCAAACTTAATTTTCATTTATGCCCTCTTTGTCTAATTTTTCCTAGCTGACCAAATTCTCACTCTGTTCCAATACACTTACCTACAGAAAAGTAGAGGCCAGTGAAAGAATTAAGGGAAGCGTGTTGTAAAAACAAAAGCAAAAAGAGCTAGAGAACAGCTACTCTCTAATTTGAGAGTATATGTTTAGCAGATTTCTATCAAATTTCGTATTTGCAGTTGGCAAAGGTAGAAGTGAAATCCAGAAGTGTTTTCATAATCTCTTGAGATTATTCCATCAACACTAATACCAAGATGTGACTGCAATAATTTCCAAGTACAGTACATTTCTCACGTTTTCAACATAAAGTGTTCAAGCAGACAGATATTTCTCTTAATTCATTGCAAAGTAGACATTATAAGATGTGAAGCATTTAGAAACTGTAAACTAATGGTGATTCAAGTTCAAAAAAAAAAAAATTACACAGATTTCTCCACTGGTGCTTACATTAAAGTATTTTTAGTGCAGTGTTTAGCATCCAGCAATAACTATTCAAAATTACTAATCTCTTTTGAAAAATTCTTACAACATATCCACTTTTCCATCTTTTGCATGTTCAGAGAAGTTGCTTGGCACTATAATGAACATTATTCTCCTAGGTTCACTCCTATTGGAAAAATACAACATGTATTCTTATGAGTTGACTAGGAAGTTTAGGAAAACTTTTCTTTTAAAAGTGAAGGGTAAGAAATGAGTGTGAAGTTCCATCCAGCTCTCTTTTGAGGCAGTAGTGTATTTTTCTGGAGTCCTTAACACCGCAGGGACCAAAGGCTCGCACAGGTTTTATGCCAAATTCTAAAATGGAGAACAGGAAACGGAAAAAAGCAGATACGACTGACAATTTGTTTGCTTTTCACAACATCCAAGAAAAACATAACTGTTCACCACTGGTGAAACTTTAGTCAAGCTAGCCTTAGTCTCCTCATTTTCTATCATACTGTGCTCAACTTCTAGTTTTTAATGGAAACTAAATTTGAAGAGAGCAAAAAGTCTGAAATTTAAGGGATACGGAATTTCTTCTGTATAGCATTCAGGAGGAAGTCTCCCACATGAAATTCTCGAAGTATAAAAAGCTGGATCAGAGGTATAATTATTCTGAAACAGACAGGGATAATGAATTAGCAAGACAATTATTATGTACTGCACAGTAAATTACTCCATAATAATATTACAACCTCTTTACCTTGTTTCAAAAGATAAAGCAATTCTGTACACAGAAATAGTTATACAACACAGTTATACAGTGATCATGAGCTCACAGCTCTCCTGTGGTAATTGTTCATAGCTTAATATACCATAATTTATGGCAAAGTACTTAATTGATCCAATCCCTTCCAGCTATTTTTAAACACAATTAGAGCCTCATAAAATGAGATATTAATGAATGCAAAGCACAAAAATTGAGAAAACTCCTAGGATTACCGCTTGTTCATTCATATTGTAACAGAATTATTATTCTGATTTACTCTTTGCCGTATCCATTGACTGTAGAGAGGGAAATATAATTTAGTTGCTAAGTCTGTAAAAAGATATAACACAGTATATTTCCTCATTGTTTTAAGAAGTCTCCATCACACATCTTAACTCACGTAGAACAAATAAGCATTTAAAGTCACCAAACATTTTTTCCCCTTTCAAGCTCTTTTGTTCAACTGGCATGCAACCACACACAAAAGGTAAGACACTAGTAAAGCAAATCTTTAGGATAGATAAGACAACACACTTGCTGATAATATCTACTTAATTAATAAAACGCTGAAAATTCTTTATCTGAGAGTAAAATATCTTTTTATGGACATTCTCAAAGTAGTTTTCAAAGGACCTAAATGGTTTCTAGCAGCCTGATTGCCTGTGCATCGCAGCTCACTCAACAGGCATTGTGCTCACAGCTTCTGACAGGTGACTAAAGCTTTATGGAACATAGGCAGAGATATCCATGTCAAAAAGTGATCCTTATCAAGCCCTCCGTCACCAGGAAGATCAACCACAGCACTCCCACAAGGGAGCCCTTCTAACACAGCAGCATTCCCACAGCATTGCATTGTGTATAGGAGAGTGCAAAGCTGGATTAAGTACTCCACGCCACAAGTATCGGACCGGGATAAGATGCCAGCTAGTACTAACCATGACCGTGGGTTTTGGAACTGCGGTGTAGGCCCACCACGAGGCCAACAAAGCATCAATTCACACAGACATCCAATACTAGCTTCCAGGTAAAGCTCAACAAGATCCTGATCTGAAAAGGTAGCACAGCCATAACAGACATTTTATGATCTAGACGTTGATAGCTTTGATAACCACCTCCCAAAATTCTATTGCCTCAATTTACAACAGGAAATTCTTGATCATCACAAATAAGCGTTACAGCAATCCTCACTCTGGAAACTAAAACAGCTAATATTCAAGGTTGCAGGGCAAGTTATGTGTTGCCTCCTATTCCCACATTTCAACAACCAATGTCTATATTTCATGACAATCTATGTCTGTGTTTCATGATAGGATGATCTCCACTGCACCGTCCAAAATCAGAATTTACAAATAATCAGTATTTTCGGCAAGCACAACATGGGTTAAACATTAAAGCAGTAGTCAACTCAAGTCCTCTTTAAAAGACAAACACATATACTGTTTAAATTTACAATTCACTCTTAGTCTTCACATATAATAAACCTTATCTGTACAAGCCAAAGAGATAGTGCATCATCATCACTGGGAATCACATTTTTTTTATCTTATTTCAGGAACTTGTAGAAATGATGTTAATAAGTGAATCCAAAGCTGTGTATATATGAACATAGAGAATTTAAAAGCACAAAAGAACTCTCTCCTTTTTTATTTTTTCTCTTTAAAGCATTTGGTAAGGAAATACACTATTTTATATTTTTATATAATTATTAATACATTTAAACTCAAATTAGTTAGATCAAGGCCATCCTACTTGGTAAGAATTCTCTTTTATGATTGGACAAAGTTGAATTAAAAAGGCCAGGCCAGTGAAATACATCCATGAAGAAGACCTGGTCTGCTCAGCCTTATGAACAGCTACCATGTACTTGCAGTGAGCATAATCATATTCTACTACTAGATTTAACTGTGCTGCCCTTCATACACATAAGCAAATGTTGAATTATATTCTATAGTTTAGCAGTTCAAAAGCAGTGGCAGAAATTTGCTTCATTACATCACTGTTGTCATTCTTTGGCTCTTCTAAGCACACCTTAGTATTTTCATCTGCTACCTATCACTATATTGTCTGTGCTTCCTTGTTCCTAAATCCACAGTAACAGAAACTCAGAACTCTTGTTGTCTCCAGCATTTCTTCTACACAGGATAAAACATCCAGTTTAGGAATTTTAATTTCATTAACTTACTTTCCTCAATTTGGAGGAGTTAGATAAATTAATATGATGGATAGGAAAAATGCATAGAAGAAATTGATTTACATACCTATTGGATACCTCCTTTTGATAGATTCTCCACAAGTAAACATTGCAATGAGCTTTGCAGAAGATTAACTGCTTGTTCTCTGATATAAATGTTAAATTCCAAGACAGGGCAAAAAGAGGAATCTTTCATGAAGGAAGGCCACAAACATAATTTATTCCAAAATACATATAATACTTTTTAATACATTCAGAAGCAAATCCTACACTATAAATCCAAATTTAAAAGTGGAGTTGTAAAATTAATAGTTTATCTGAGTGAAAAAACATCTGGTACAAATTACACAAGCCCCAAGAAGCCAATGAGTTACAATGAATCCTTTACTTATGCCTTCAAAACAAAAGTTCTATTTAAGCATAGGGATGTCCTAAATAATGTACAAGACATGTCACAGAATCTCTTATATTCTATTAACATTCAAGAGAATTTCACTAGAAAGCTGCTTGTGAAGGTAGCTTATTTTATTTTTTATATAGGCTAAAAAGTACCTATATAAAAATAAAATAAGAAGAAAAAAAAAACAGCAAAACTTTAACTAAACGGAGAAAGTGGATGGCTTAGTTTATATCAACAAACACATGATATTATGTAACGATGAAAAATTATTTTACAGTGAAGGAACAAATTTGAAATGATTAAGCTATATCATTGGCGTATTAAAATAAGCTAAATAAACCTAATCAAACAGTTTTTCCAGGGGCCTCAGCCTGCAAATTACTAAGTGTACTTCAGTCCAAAGGGATCTATGGCTGTCAGGATATCAAGAGAGACTCATGAGACCTTGTTTCTGCAAACATGCACAGTGAAGCTCAATAGGCAAAGCCTTGGCTTTATTAATATCATTGGGAAAACATCACTGATTTAGTAAAGGCTGGATTTCATCACATTGAAGGGCATTTCTCCCAGTGTGATCAGTCACATGCACATAATGAGGAAAGAAGTGTTTGCAGCATGGTAGATACCATGGGATGAATGTAGTTTTAAAAATCTAGACCAAATACAAGAATCACCATTGCTTCCTAGAAAGTATATGGTAAATCAAACTTCTCTTAAATTAGCTTTGTCTCATATTTACATTTTATTATATGAAATCTATTAAGCTAAATTCTAAGCCGTGAAACTTGTTTGTTCAATCCCATTTGCAATTTTGGCATTTCTGCTTTAACTGAACTACCTGACCAATTTTCCCAACTTTCCATGCAGGCTCAATAGCACGTTACATTAAAAGACAGCACTAGAAAGAAATCCTAAATATAGCATCAAATAGCAGGCTAATTAGAACCTGTAGCTAACTATAACAGTAATTTTAGGATCTCTTTATAATCTCTTTATAATACTTTTTTTTTTTTTTTGTCTGATTTTTGACATCTGGAGTTTAAACTGGCAAAGGATATCAAACGTGATTTTCTACAAACACTAGAACAATAAAAGGAAGACTAGAGGAAATGTGGGCCTGCTGCTGATGGGGCAGGAGTGTGGGTGACAAAGGTTACAGAAGAGGCAGAGATATCGCATGGCTTCCTTGTGTCAGGCTTTACTTGTAAGAACGCAAGTGTCATTTCTATCTTCAAGAAGGGCAAGGATGAAGACCCATGAAACTACAGACCAGTCAGTCTCATCTCCATCCCAAAGATGATGGAACAGCTCATCCTGGATGCCATCTCTAAGCATCTGGAGGTGATCAGTAGTAGCCAGTATAGATCTAAAAAGGGTGAATCATGCCTAACCAGCCTGACAGTCTTCTGAATTGGAACCAGCTGAATGGCAGAGCTTAAATGGTTACGATCAGTGAGTCAAGTCTGTTGGAGGCCTGCAACTAACAGTGTCCCCCCGGGGTCAGTATTGGGTCCAGTCTTGTTCAACTTATTCATCAATTGCCTGGACAATGGAGCAAATGCTCCCTCAGCAACTTGTTCCCTGATCCCACATGCAGACAAGTGGCTGATGTGCCAGAGGGCTGTGCTGCCACTCAGAAGGACCCCAACAGGATAGAAAAACAGGGCAGAGAGCAACCTCAGGAAGCTGAACTACAGCGAATAGAGTCCCGCACCAAGGGAGGAACAGTCCGATGCTCCAGTACAGGGTTGGGAGCTCACCTGCTGGAAAGCAGCTTGGCAGAGCAGGACATAGGAAGCCTGGTGGGATAACATGAGCCGGTATGTGCTCTTGAGGCCAAAAGGCCAATGATATTCTGGGCTGCAGTAGGCAAAGCACTGCCAACAGGTCAAGGGAGGTCATCCTTCCCCTTCATTCCCCTTCATTCAGCCCTGGTGAGGCCTCATCTGGAGTACTTTGTCCAGTTCTGAAATCCTCACAGCGTGAAAGACACAGACCTACTGAAGCAAGTCCAGCGAAGGCCTACTAGGACAGTTGAGGTACTGGAGTAATTCTCATAAGAGAAAAGGTTGAGAGAGCTGGGACTTTCGAACCTGAAGAGAGGATAGAGCAGGGGGGCATCATATCAATCTGTCCAAGTCCTTTAAGGGAGGATGTAGTGAGGATGGGGTCAGTCCCTTTTCAGGGGCACCCAGGACATGATAGGACAAGAGACAACAGGCACAAATTGAAATACAGGAATCATCTGAATATGAGGAAAAACTTTAGTGTGAGGCTGACAGAGCACTGGAGCAGATTGCCTAGAGAGAATCAGAGGTTATGGAGCCTCCATCCTTGGAGGTACTCAAAAGCTGTCTGGACACAGTCCTGGGCAATATGCTTTAGGTGATCCTGTTTGAGCAGATGTGCTGGATTAGGTGATCTCCAGAGGTCCTTTCAAACCTCAACCATTCTTTTGATACTTGATTGGCTATCTTATTAGTAAAATCTTAAAAGAATGAGCCAGTACATTTGGAAATAAAATAGTTTTCTCAAGTCGGAGTGTCATAAAACATATGAATTGCTTGCTTGAATACCTTGTGTTTGAATCAGAATTAGAATTATTCCATTTCATCTATTTCTTCTGAAGAAGAAATGATATAACCACTTCAAAACAAAAGAACACTACGCTGAAGTGAAGATTTTATATAACTCAGATAAAAAAAAAAAAACTTCAAGACTAGTCAAAGAGATTGGATTCACTTACTAGCAACAGAAGAAATATGGTTTCAGAACACTCTTTTAATGAAAACATAATTTCAGAGCTCACTCAAGGTGCCAAAACAATGTTTCAGACAAACTGGAATCTTATATTCCTCCACAAACAAAGAACAGCACAAACCACAGTAACGATTGCTGCTAGACAATACCCAGCAATAACCTTTCCAAAATTGTTTGAGGTGCATCCTATTTCATACCATATCTGACTTCTATTGTAATGTTGTTTCCATAAAGGAAGACTTCATTTTCTGGGAGAAAATGGGGAATAAACACTGATAAACAAACAAACAAAAACCTCAAAATATCCTACTGACAAGATGAGCAAGTGAACAGACTCACTGTATAATACAGAAGCAAAAGAGTTTAGCATATCTCAGTGATACTCCACCTACAGAAAAATAAAGGAAATGAGGAAAAGAACTATCTGAAGCCACCTCTCAGTGTCATAAATGGCAATTCTTCAACTGGTGATCAAAAGAACATAGACTTTTAGGGCAGCAGATTTGCTGTGCTGGAGAAAATGGCCAGTGCAATGATTGCATTCTTCTGTGCACCTGGAGCTGCACATCTTTTCTAATAACTCTCTTCTCTCAAACTGAGGAGAGAAGAAAATTCTCACTTAAAATACTCTGCTAGTTCACATGAACAAAGCCAGCAGATGAATAAAATCAGATACAGCTTTCTTCACATGCACATCTGCCCTAACCACTCGATCAACTCATCAGGCAGTGCATTCAGCCATTTATACCTAGGAATTGGAACTTTAAGTAGAAATCAAAAAAAAATGAAACAAAAATAAGCAAACACTCCTCTCTCAACCTGACAGTTATTAAATTTGAATGGGCGAGCTGCAAAGCTAGGAAGTATTTTAATGAATAAAAATGACTTTACCATGAGATTATTCTAACCAAATAAACAGCAAAATAGGCTACAAATTGGTATGCAATAAAATAAATGCCAACATTATATGTGTATGTATCTGCAGGACTGGAACTTTGGCTATTCATCACATTTCTACAGGGCTCTCCTGTTGCTCTTCTAAATAAATCTGAAACTATGTGATTTCTAATATTCAGTTTAAAATAAAACATTTAACGATACATTTATAATGTTTTATCCATTGAGAAATTTTATGGGAAAAAAAGGACCAAGTGAATGGTATAAGCAGTTCTTCACTTTGACTTTCACTATGGAATGGGCTAACTCCAGCCATATCCCACAATCTTCTTTTCCTTAAAAGAAATTTTAAAAATACAGAAGAGGTAACAAATAGGTTAGAGAAACTCCTTCCCATTTCAGTTTATTGCAGGACCAATTCTCTACTTAAAGAGAGTAGTTACTGTGAGGCAAAATTGCCCATTTGGAAATACAGAGAGTTTTGACCTCTTTTGGCCTCCTTGCTTATATGCCCTACACTTGCTTATGTGCTACACTAACACAAAAATAGATGATGGGTCAGGCCAACTTGGCCTTAAAGGGAAGGGGAAAGAAGGAACAAAGTACTATCCTCAAAAAGGTTTGGAAGATGCCTTCAGAAAGGCTCAAATACCAATCCACTTTTACTTCCTAGAAGAGGCACCGTTTTTCCTTGAAGGAAAAAGGTCTAAAGAGCCTTCCTCAAATGCACAAAAAAATAATGCATTATTAATGTAATTAATGTGTTATTGAAACCTTCTGTGGAAACATTTAATTCCATGACTCCTCCTTAGCTTTTCCAAGTTGCTGAATTTATGGAGGAGGTGGGACAAGAAATATGAAAGAGCTCTTGCCTAGATTCCAGTTATGGCTACTACAAATAGTGAAGCAAAGGAGAAGAAAATGCAAGTGTCAAATGCACCTCAGTTCTGAAAAATGCTTTCAAATGTGATAACTAGCCTTATAGTTTCTGTTTTAAATCTAGAAAAACACTCCGGGTTGCCTCCGAAAAGTTTATGCATAGTTCTACTGCATAATGTTTGGATTAACAAATAGTGCCCTCAAATATGTAGAGCAGGAAAAAGCTCAGGTTTTTTTCAAGGCTCATATATAATCACAGACAACACACCCCATTAAATTAGTAACAAATGGCCTTACTGATTTTGGATAATTTTTTTGATAAGAAAAAATTTCCTTTAGTGGCAACAACAACAAAAAAAAAAAAAGCTCAATTTAAACACTTTTATCTCATTTCCCTGATGCCATAAATTTTCAGCTCATGCTCTGGTTCCGTCAAATCTAATAGTTTTAACTTAGTTTTATCCATTACTGGTCATAACATGACATATTCAAAAGGGTATTTATTTTTGCTTTATTGTATTGCATCAAAGTTAGGAAATCACATCTGGGCAGCGTACATCCTAGCCACATTGCAGACCAAAAATCCAGATAAACCTTTTGTCTAGAAAGATGACTAAATAAGTTGGTCAAGTATCAGAACAAATTTGCTTTGATGTTTCAAACTCATGGAGCACAGAAACATGACATAAATGATATAGTTACATCCTGTGAAAGAATAGTAACTAGGGTCTGCTGAGAAAAATATGAGAAGCATTTGTTACAGACGAGGATTTAACACGAATCAAGTGATAGGAACTTAAGGAAAGACATTTCTACATTTTAGCTCACATTTAGCTCATCCTTTTTGTGGAACTATCTTCACTCCATGCCTCCCATTTATCCAAAAATGGCTTAGGAGTCTGCCCAGGATAGCACAGAGAAGGATGGTTTTCAAGATTCATATCGCAGGTGCACACTGCAGAACGTAGACTACATAGGCAGGTTAATTCGTGAACAATGAAATACATAAACAGATAAAACTATATAGATAAAATAGATACAAGTATCGGGTGCTAAAATTAATTTTCTGAGCCCAATCAGGTAACATAAGCAGCAGTTGTTGCACTATTAAACTGCAGAGAATTACTGGAATGAGAGAAAAAAAAAGTCTACTATCCTGGAGCATGGAGCAAAGAAACTGTGAAGAACAAGAAAGAATATGTAACCTTGATTTATTTTGCCTAGGAATATAATAGTATAGAAATATAGCTGTTTAAAACAAGGTGAGAGATCCATAAAGACTAATTCAAAGCTAGGGAGAGCTGTGTTACCAAAGATCCAGAAAATACTTCTAGCTTTCAATGCCTTTGACTGACTCCAAAAGAACCTTTTTTTACTCTATTGACACTACTTTCCAAATCTCTCTTTCCCAAAGCTAAACAAAGAAAACCCACATATTTAACAGATGCACATAAATGATGCTTAATCTCAGCAGCAAATATTGTAATAAAAACTCACATGATGATTATTACAAGGACAATGACATCTCATTAAATACAATCTGCATTACCAAGAAATAAATGCCCTTCTTATAAATTTATTGAAATAAGCAGCTGAACAACACCCTCTAAGCAAGAAGTTGACATATGCTGCAATACTCCAATGCAGATACATTATTGTGTCCCTCTGCTTTCAAAATTGGTAACCCCATAACATACATAACATTCCTTAAATTGTCCCTTCCCTTCCCTGAAGAACATTAAATCATTCTTCTTCCTTAAAAGTGTCTATAAAAGTTCTAGGACATTAGAAGCTTTGTTTCTGTAAAATCAGTTGCCACTAATTAATATAGTATTTGTCTGTATTGGTTTGTGGTAATTTCTTAACTAGTAATGAGAAAGCCTAAGAGTAAAAATTTTACAATACATGAAGTTACTTAATATAGACATTTTTGCAGTATTCTCAATACTTAAGACAAAAACAGCCAGTTTCATGTAATTAGAATGATTTTTCAGTTTTCCACTAAAGTTCTGAATTCAAAGGAAATTTTAAAAAAAGTAACTTGCATTGCACCAAGCAGTAAAGGTTATTGTTTGATTTTTTTACATTCACAAATTAATATAGTATAGGAGCCAATTCTGTAAATTAAATATTGGTAATTCCCTGTACAGACACTTTGCTAATTCTACATAGGGGCGTTTCTGGGTTGTAGCTACCATTCTGATTTATTAGCATTACTTCCTATGTAGTAGCCCTTCCATTAAAGGCACAGGTCTATTCCCACATTGCACATTTTACTGCAGCAGGGATAACTAAAACCATATGGACCTTTCCCTCTATCAGCAGTTTGCCTCCCTGTACAGATAGTCAATTGGCACAAGCACTTGGCAGCAGTATAAACACTGCACATTGCAGTCTGCATGATATTTATTTGATTAAAATTCTTTGTCTTAGTCGAATGACTAACCTGACAACCTGAAGAGTCCTTGTAGGTAAAAATTTCAAAAACACCTCAATAACTTGGGTACTGAAGTTACAGGTTTCTGAAAAACCCACTCCCCTTCAAAACTAAGCACCCATATATCCACCCAGTTCCAGAATTGCTTCATTCTGAAGTAAGCAACAAAATGATCCCCAAGATTGTGAGGTCACTTGGCCCTTACTTGCCACTGGACCTCTGCCAGCCACATAAGCACTGAAATAGGGCACCTACTCTCTCTCTGCTTCTTAGCAATGCCCAAGTTTGCTCTGGGCATTGGAGGTATCCCTGAAAAAAATCCCTAGGAGTTATTGATGTTTGATCCCTGGGCTCAAACATGCAGCCACCCAGGAGATAGTAAAACACCTTTTTTTTCCACAACTCCTCCTTGACTAGCCAAATCTGTAACCTGGAAATGACTACACAAGTCTACCCTTCTTCCCTTTATACACTTCTTGCTAATCAATATGTAAAAGAGGCCATTTGGTGTGTGGGGCTTGAAGGCAAGAATCAGAGTAAGATCTTTATTTGACAGCAAAAGTTTAATGTCCAGAATAAGGGGAATTAAAAAAAAATAAAGCTTATGAGTTTGTTGCATAGTAATAATCACCACTATTCTTCCTTTCACATAGTAGCACAATATTAAAGACACAAAATTCCCAACATTTTCCATTACTGTGAGTAGTGAGAAATAAGCAGCCGAGGAAGTTGCCCAGTGCAAAGTAACCACGTTTCTTTTAATTTCCTGAAGAACAGAATTCAATATGTTTTGTTTAATTCACGCTCTATACATCTGTAAAGTTAAATAACTCTGGCTGTAAGTAAACTAAATCTTTACTCAGAAAAAAGCTGTGAAGTAAGAACATTTCTTTTCACACTGAAACCAGATGGCTCAACTTAGGTCTACACAGCACATACTTCTGTTTAAAATGTCCAACATAGCCTAAAAAAGTAAATCGACACATCCACCAAGAAAGCATCTCCTTTTTTGGGGGAGGCAGGAGGCTAAAAGCATCACATTTACGAAATGAACAACAATATTGAGTTGTTGGTTGGGCTCTCAGGAGGCAACCACAGAAAATTCCCCCGCTTCAGCTTACCGGATCAATTACAATGCAGAAATATCATCCCAAACAGCTATTTTTAAGAGATATGCTACTTTCTGCACTGCAGATGAGACACATTGCTAGTATTAAAAAATTTCTTGAAGACAGAATATATAGATCAAACCTCATATTCTGATTTTTTCTTAACAATTTCTAAAACACAGAGTATTACTCCACAGTTCTTATTTGGGAAGTCTCCTGTACAAAAAAAGGACATTGACTTATGAATTTTTTTTTAAAGTAATTTTGTAAAATCACAAAAATAATGAGTATTTTTAGTCTATCTAGGATTTAGACACAGAAGAACAAATGCAAAAAGTGAATGAATTAATTATTTTTCTTTCAGCATTTAATGCCTATTACTCTGCTCCTAAAGAGCTTTTTCACAGTGCTAGGTACCAGCACTACAACAATATTCACAGAAACAAAGAACTCAAACAAACCTGAACTCCAACAAAATGCTACCCTGCCTGATGTACTATTTAAATATTTCACTTGAGAAAAAGTTGCTCCATACTAAGTGAAAAAAAAAAAAAAAACCTCTTGCTGACAATGTTAATATTCAGCATTCCCAACATTCACAGATCACTAGCGTTATCAGAAGTTATTATCACAGTAGTGATGGACAAAATCCCTTTCTAAATGGGAAGGGTGTACTTCTGTCAGTAATTACCCCAGCTAATTGGAAACAGCCCTCTTTCATTTAATCTTTTTTAGTGAGTGCTCCTCTTATCTGTTTTTCCACCCTGTGATATCAGCCTGTGCCCCTCACAGTTCATCTGCTGCTTCATTTAACACTCTTACTCATCCACAGCTACTTGTTTTCTTTTAAATATCTTCCAATTTTCAACACATTTCCTGGGGAAGAAATTTAATTCTTATGGGAAGAAACAGCTTCTTTCCCTATCAACAAAAGAAAAATTGCATACAGAGAAGCAATTGTGTTATTTACACTCTCCTATGAGTAGAAACTGAGTATAAATAACTCATCCTGACTATTCTCAATACTCTTGACCACTGGTTTTAGCCAGTGCTTGATGCTCTCTGCCCAGTCCTCTCCAGCAGCCACCATTTGTGTTTCTGCTAATGTTTTAAATGAATTTGGCCCTTCCAAAATGCGCTACTTGGGAACGGTGGTAGCATCTACAGTACAAAGCTGAAGTGCTAATTTTACACTATTTAAATGCATTATTGAACTGCTTTTTAAAAAGTACAATTTAATTCTTTAAATGACAACTTAGGAAAATATCTCAAAGATATTTTCTCTATAGTCTCTTAATAGAGCTTTTAAAGATGGATGAGTCAGAAGTGTATCCTATGTATAACAGAATGTCAAGATAACTCATTTTTCTCATTTGGCTGTGTTCAGGTTGATGTTTCACAGATGACACACCAACAGATTTCACAAAAAGATACTGCTTTAATCTGTAACTCACGTATTCCTCTTTGGAAAAAAAAAAAAAAAAAAAAAAAAACAGAGTGCAATTTTAGCCCTTTCCTATTTTTCTTCCTCATCTTTACTTTAATGGTGATTTTGCAAAATAACACCCAAAATCAAAGCAATATAAATGGGAGGCAAATTATGCAGAATTGACAAGTGTGGTAGTTATTAAAGAGAATGTCTATTCCCCCCACTGCATGTCCTGAATATACATTTTTTCCCCTCAATTTCAGGGCATTTTCTCTGAATTTTTGTAAAATTCAATAGCATTTAATCAAGAATTAGTTTTGTGCAACCTGAACCGAAATTATTTTCAGAGTTGTTTTCATTACACATAGAATCAAGTGTATAAATGTCTCATATCTTTCTAAAAATTATTAGGCTGTTAGTATTTACACTAGACTCCTACATAAATTTCTAACACAGTTTTGCTTCATCCATTCCGCTATTTTTACACAAATCAATGTCAGGCCAACATCCTTACACTTACTTCAGTCTTCCTCTAGTTCATTTGAACAGTAGATTTCTCTAGTTCTCTAGAAATGCCCTCCTTTGCCACATCTTATTAACCTTATTTGTACAGAGATTTGTATTGCCCAAACCTTTAAAATTCTGAAATATAAGGTAACACATGGATTTTAAAAGGTTCACAGTAATGTTTAATAGCCGCCTTAGTGACTACTGGAAACTATTTCATCATTTAATACGAACACAGCTTTTCCCTTTAGATCCATGAAGAACAGATTTTGAACACTTCTGGCTTTGGAGTTCCTATGTTACAACACCACTGAAACAAAAATTAAAAAAAAAAAAAAAGTAAAACAGCACTTCCAACAGAAATAAATTTCTAATATGAATGCACCAGTCTTAAGTAATTGGATATTTTTTAAGATTCATGAAGATTTAAATGCAAAACAACCTTTTAACTTCCTTGTTTCAGGGGAATGGTGCCTCATATTGACCCTTATGCATTTAAAAGACCACAAGAAGAAACCTGCAGGAAAAAATTATGCCATTAACTAATTAACCTAAATAGGCAGGGGATCAGCAGGTTTCTTCCCTATTGTGTGGTGATCTTTTATCCCTGTCTTCTGTTTTCAATCTGACTGATAACTGCTTCGAGACACATAAATACCTCTGTAGGAAAGAAAACACACACCTGTGCCTAAATTTATTCTCAGAGCTTTTCCTTTAATCTGTGTCATAAATGTAATTACAACTGAAGTAACTTGTTGATATGATAATTTCCTTCTACTTTTCTTTACTTAGACAAAACCTGATGCTACAAGTTCAATACGCAAAATATCAGCCCATTCATTTTAGGTTAAGGTAATCCAATGAAGTCACTTAGAGCTTGGTTTCTTAAAATGTCTTAAAGTTCAGTTAACATACACAGAAGATGTATATTTAACTGGTAGTATGTTCTTAGATTTCATATGGTGAGAAAACTATTTTAGTATGTATACACGTTTTAGCATGTAAACACATTGTGAAATGTGTTTGAAAGCACCAGTGGTATTAATGAATGTAACACTGATGACTGTCAGTTTGCTACAGGATGATTAAAAATACTACTCAAATAAGGTCTCGCGTGGCTGTTATTAATATTTCCGCTATGTATTTAATTACTCAAACTTCTTATATTATGAAAGCTTCATGTAACCTGGAAGCACAGATGCAGTTATGGTGTTGCACACACAGCAGTACTGCATCACTCACTAGTTATTCCCTGCTCAGTGAGGGTCAGAGTTGGGTTATGATCCGTTCCCGTCTAAATTGTCTGGGACACCTGATTCCTTTCACCCTGGACTCACCAAGGGAATTCTGCTGGAGCCATCCACTGAGGTTTCTTGGGTTCTATTCTGCTAGCTAGTAATGGCTATTTTTAAGGTCACATCAACACCACTGCATATTCTGTCAAGAAAACAATTTGAGGAATTTTCAGGTAAAATATGAAGCTTTATACCTGGTCCTATTCTTGCTCTTTTTGAGGAGTCAAATAAGCAAAGAATTTTTTCCTATATCCCATTACAATTACTTTTATTGATCTTTAAATGCTTGGTGATCTGACAGTAGTCACCAATATATATGTCAAAAAAATGCATTCCACATATGAACTAAATTATACTCCCATTATCAAAATGCTAATATATTAATCCATGATGCTCTGTGGATAGCAAGAAAAGTATGTATTTTACTGATGTTTGCCCCCACTGAAAACCTCTGATTGCTTTGGGATGCATGAATTTATTTTAATGCAGAAATGCCAGATTTTAAAGCTGGAACTCTAACCCTTTTCTATAGTACATATTAAGAGACTGTATTGTTTATATTGCAGTATTTTATTTATATTGTTATGTGTAGTAAGAACTATACTCAAGATCAATAAACATCTATCTTTTTTTTGTCACCGCACTGCTAGGAACACAGTAGCTTGATTTTTTTCTCATTCTAATGCAGTTTGTAATTTAGATGAATGGTCTTAAATCTGACTCATTAATACAATTTTTACTCTGGTACCTATTAGACAAGGTTTTCAATTAATAAAGGTAAGGTATTTTGGTTTTGCTTAAGCTCACATATGTTGTAGCATAAAGACTTAAAGGTAGTTATAATATTCTATTATCGTAAGTGGCATCAGTTCCTTAACAAAAATAAGGATAATATAAAAAATAAAGATAATATATTTTTTAAAAAATCTCTCTCAACTCTTTAGAAATGTTATTGTCTAGAAAAGATCATAAATAATAATTTTATATGGGTAGGTCTCCAACTCCCTTGAGTTATAATTCAAGTTTTAATAGTAAATATATTCTTAACAGCCTTAAATGACCTTTACTGTTCTGAATTTGATTTCTAAGCCTCCTTTAATCCACAGAAAATTGTATCTCATGAAATTCTGACAACCTTGTTACAGCCACTCTGTTCTGACAATCAGGAACATATCAAACAAGAAAACTAATGTCACTAAACTTAAAATACTAAAAGGTGTTCTTTGACCTCATCTTAAGTCAAATGTATACACCAATAGTGAATCTTGAAACATCAAGAAATCAAGAGATTTCCAAAGGACCTTTCAAAAATGCAGAGTGTAGAAGATTATTCTAACTTTCCAGTGGTGACCCTAAAATATCTTGCTCCTAATCCTCACTTAATTTACAACCAAATTATGTATTTTTTTCATTTCCCCCTTAACACATACTTTTCTGTGAAGCTAATTTGAAGCTACCTTTCCTTCAACAGAAACTAAAGGCAGATAGCCCCCATACCAACAAAGAAGGAAACACAATACTTTAACTGAATTCTTGTCGCTTTCAGCTGTCTTCATTATTTCAGAGCAAACCTTGCAGCCTTCCTTTTAATCCTTACCTTAGCTAAAGAATTGGATTTAGTAGAAATATTACCAGCTCTTTGCCTCTCAGGGTGGAGAAGAACATAATGTCACCAGGCACATTTTCCTCTTTGTCCTGGTGAGCAGTATTAAGACTGTTTTAATGAGTATTTGAACAAGTATATTCTTGATTCCACACCTTTATCTCAACTTGTCAACAAGCTCTGCTCCCCATGGAAACAAACAATAAAAGACTAACTCGACATCTTTAACAAAGGCTCCGTCCTTCAAAGACGCTGGGGTGAAGGAGCAATTTAATTAAGATAGCAAAAGAAGCTGCCAATCAAAATTTGAAACACCATTCATTAGATAAGTTAATAGATAAAAAGAGTGCCACAATTTCTGGAATCCAATCTCTTTCACTGCTGCAAGCAATACCTCACTGAACACAAATTGCTAAAAGGACTGACAGAATATATTTGGGGGGAGGGGGCCGGGTTAGAAATGTTCACATATTCCAGTGAATCACTCTTCCATAATGCGTGCAAAGCAACTCTGGTGCGTTCCCCTTGGGCAAACACCTGTTTATGAATGGGGACATATCATTAAAAGTGACTTCAGCTTCTTTTATGCTCCGTGCCAAATTCAGTGTAACTCATTTGGGTTCTGCCAGACCGGCATTCCATTCCCATGTTCTGGACAATTAATTGCAACCTTCAGTTTGACTGCTTATCTAAGGTGTTTAAAAGGGAGCCGGAAAACACAGAAAAGGAGAGAGACAGAAACTGCCTTCGTTTTTTCCACCAAAAGAAATGGTGCCACCAGCTCAGTTAACACAAACACACCCTCAAAACCTACAAATGAATGAGGCAAGTTATTAACTCACAGAGGATACGGCACGTCTCCTTTATACACTGCTGATGTCATACATATTTATAGAGGAACTAATTTTTTTTTAATACAAAGAGAATAAATATGGCAGCACATGGTAGAGAAAACGTTTTATGCTGAAAATTATGCAAAGGACTAAAAAAGCCTCATGTCATCAACAGCATTTTTGGTCATTTCAGATACGCAGTTTAACGGCTATTTTTTGCACAGAATGTTTTACCCTCTAGTTTTACTGAAAAAAAAATGTTTTAACTAACTCCAAGAAATAATTAAAAAAAAAATGCAAAATGACGGTGTCTCTATTCCCTTGAACAAGGCAACTAAATATCACCTACCGCATCTTCATCCAAAACTGGTACTATTCAGACTTCTGAAGTACCACAGACTGACACTCCAATGTATCAAACATCTTAACACAAGTTAAATGGAGCACTCTAAGCAACCAAGGGATAACTTTTACTTTAGCTCCCTAAGCACAGGACCCTACAGTAGTGTGTATAATAACAGCAAGGTCAGGATGACAGGCAGGAGCCCAAGCTGGCATGAGATCCCCATACACTGGCACGGAGGGAGCTGTGGAGCACGTGTGTCCCCACGCTTCCCTCCAAGCACTGCTGTCCTTAGGCAACTGAGTGCAGCAGAATCCACTTCAAAGCCAACTTGAGCCCAACCAACTTGTTTTCTGGTAACTATTTATGAACGCCAAAGGAGGGGGAAATGACTTGTACTTATTGTGCTCTGGTAGCTCTAATCATGAAACGATAACAGTACTTGCAGAAATTGTAGAAATGAACGAGCCCTGAAGAAAGAACCATTTGGAGCATGGAACTGCAGTAGGTAAGCGCTGGTTGGAAACGCGCTCAGAGATCATCCGCGATCATCATGCAAATGTAAAACTGGATCTAATGGGAAACTACATGGGCCTGTCCTGAATATTGCGTTATTGCATATTTTTCATTAGTCACCTAGAGCATGGAATATAAAATATGGCCAGACAGCAATAAACACTGCTACATCATGAGGGCATACCAGAGAACAGGATTACATTTTCAAGTAATTTTGAATAATTGAAGAAATGTTTTTTAAAAAAGAAAAGTTTGCTATGCAGCAGGAAAAACAGACATAAGTATTTCATTTAAGAAGAAATAATATAGAGCAAAAGTATGTCTAGAGTATGAAGTAGGTCTGCAGAAGATCTCAGCATTATAGCAAATTACAAGCTGGAAATGAATCAATGGTATTCTGCTATTGCAAAAAAAACACTCTAATAGGACAGTACAATGGATAAAAAGTGCATGCATACACACATGCACACACATATAGTGCATATATATGCACACACAAAAAAAGCAAAACTTTAAAGAAATGAAAACATTCTATTTTGCTACACGTAAGTTACCATGAAGGGCTAAATGTTAAAATGAAAGACTCAGTTCACTGACACTAATCACTTCCATGCCAACCCATACATAGCATACTCTTCTAGATCTTTCTTGACATGTATATCTAATTTTTTTACAGGATATTCAAATATTTGGCAACAATTACTTGATAAAAAAGAAATAAGTAGAACATGCATACTTGAGCCTTAGTTTAATAATGAGCTGGGGGAGATGATTGCATCCTTTGCTCATGCAGCTTAACTCCAGAGTGTTATGATAGACAGGAGGTGTAATCATCAGTTATCTATACCAAGAATTATACCAAATATTCCCAAAATGGACATTTTGCAAAATAATTGTTTGAAACCAAACTTTCTCACTTGCTACTAACTAACAGAAATACCTTAACCATTTTTTTTTGGTTAAAACAGAACATAGTGATTCAGAAAAGAAGCCAAGAATAACTTTTTGTTCTGCCAAAAAATAGTATTCTTTTAAAAATAACTTCACACATCATCTATAAGCAAAAGTATGCAATTATACAAGATCTATAGGACTGAATGCAAGAATTCTGTAAGTAATTTATTACGTTATAGATTTGAAAGTTAACACTAATACTTAGGAATAATGCAAAAGTAAGACAGATCTGAAATGATAAGTACAGACAGAACAAGATCTGCTACCCACTATCTAAACTGCCGGGATGCAAACCAGCTGTAAAACAGAAAATTCAGAGGTGCTTTTAGCACTTACCCAGTAGCCTGGGCCCAGGACTTCACAAATATGACTTCAGAATCATAGCAAGGCCAGAGTGAACTCATATCTGACTGTAATACATATATTGACCAACTGTACTAAAAGGGGAATTTTCATACCATCATTTTTAATATGGAGACAATGTTGTTGCAGAGCCAAGCATCTTACACAATAGCTGTAATGTTGAAATGAAAAAGCTATGACTGTGACCTAAATTTTCTCTTGCATCTCATCATTATAACTGGGGAAAGAAAGTGGTTCAGTGTTGAAAACAAGTGCTTCAGCTCTGGACTTGATTACTTGCCATTAGTTGCTCATGTGCTAAATAACTAGCATTAAGTCTCAAATTATAAATGAAAATTACAATGCAAATTATCAGAAAAGAAAAAAGAGAAAGCAATTTTATTCCATCACTTTCTGCCAAATTATATATTTAGCTCTGTACAAAAGAATGCACAATATCCAATATGAGAGTTGAGCTATGGAGACTTGGCTGTCCCATCTGCTTTATTATGAACATTTCGCTCACACATAGGTAAAACATCTGAAATATTCTAAAACTCAAATTCCACTTTTGTTGCTGGCAGTCTTCTGCATCACCTTTATAATTTCCAGGCTTGACCGAACCATAGATAGATGAATAGATACACAAATAAATATATGCTTATACACTCTGTACATATTCATACACATGCATACACATACTTACCATACTTCTACATATAAGCTATATTGAATATGTACTACTAATGAATGTGAAAAGTTTATATATTTGCCACCTGCTTTCACAAAATTTGGTTCAGCATAAAAACTAAGGCAATTCCCTGTTTTTTTTTAATATCTTTTTTACATTATTTTTTTTCCTATTTCACGGTGCATCCCGCCTACACTAAGCACGAGTGGCTCTTTCCAGCGAGGCCCAACGCTGGGCCATCATTATGGCTTTTTCTCCTTGCAGGAGCAAAGGAGGAGCTGTCGCAGAAGAGGAGGACGGGGCGCGCGGGCCGGAACGGCGCTGCCGGGAGCAGGGAGCCCCACTCGCCCGCTGACCTCCCACCCCACGAGCTGCTCGGGCTCCTCCTCGGCCTCCTGCGTCTCCATCCTGGCGCCTCTCCAGGGCTGCGCTCGCTCCATAAACGTGCTCCCGGAGCCAAGACATCTGCGCGCCTTGGTGACATGCGAGTTATAAAAGGAGTGTTTATATCCAACTGCAGCACGATGTGAAAGTTTAGCAGCCACAAGACAGCTTTATACAGCGACTGGGCCTTGCTTAAAGGCCTCATTGTACTGCCAGTGACAGTGCTCAGCAAAATAGCTGGAACTCTATAAATTAATTACACTTTCTTCTAATAACTACCAAAAACTGTCCCGGGTGATTTCAATGCAAGATGGTCCAAACATCTGAAAAGATGGCAGGAGGCCCAAAGATTGATTTAATATTTCTCCCTCTTGACCAGTGTTTCCCATTATCGTTGCACAGTGCGGGAAACAAGAAAGCGAGTTTCAAACGACACAAAATGTGGCACCACAGCTGCTTAGCACCTCGTCCCAAGGGCCCTTTTTTTGACGTGATACCTGCCTGGACTGAACTTCCTTCATGTTCACATTCCTATCATGGCATGAAAGCCCTTCATGGGCCTGAAAACTACATGGAAGATCACTTCTTGCAATTGGGATCCCCCTTGGCCTGTAGACCCTTAGGTCCTTCCTTACCACAATAAGTGTGCTGACATTGGTCAAGGGACCTTGACTTGCATTATGGTGCCTGATGCCATGAGCATTCAAAGATTCATATTTGTATGAAGAATTAAATGCAGACATCAGCTCTGCACTTCTGCTTCCTCACAGTTTGGTTTTCCTACAGGTACCATTTATCATTCCTCTGGTTAACACAGAAACTAGCAAACAGCGCCATGGACACTAATTTGACCATTTTCCCAGTATCCTGAAGACAATAAAAAGATAATGTTTTAAAACATCTGTTCAGCTCTTTTAGACACAATAGTCCATACTGTTTGCCTGCAAGAACTAAATAGTTTTTTCTTAAATAACTCTGAATAAAATAATTCATATTTATAAAATACATTATTTGAGGGCTTTTAAAAGGCATTACCACAAGCTGAGAGTGTGGATGTGTTTTATCATCTTTCAACAACACCTGAATCTGCACAGAAACACCACAGTTTCTAATGCAGATATTGAGGTAGATACAAATGGAAAAGGAATGTGTGAGTAAGGAAAAGAGTACCTGAAAAGGCACCATTCATACCTGACCTTCCACAGAAGTACCAATATCTTGTTCTAATATCCCCACAAAAAAACATGCACACTCTGCATATTACTTTCTTCCAATGGACCTTCTTCCCATTCAGCACATGTTCTCATTCTAGATTTCTAAATACATAACTTATCAGAACTTACAGTAAAACATATAGGAGTGCATTTTTTGAGTGAGTGAAGAGTACAGCAGCAGCAGCACTTGAGTATTTTGATAGAATAATCTACAAAATCGTTGCTGACTATGAACAAGTAACTTGATTGTTCTTTTAGTAGTAACAATTAGACTTCCTTTTATTTTCCTGTAAGCTTTTGAGGCCCAGATTCACTAAGACTTTTACTCCTTTACACAAACATAACAAATGCAAACCAGAAGCAGCACCAATTTGGAAAGGTTTACAGATGCTTATTTCCTTGGAAGCGCTAGGAAGTATATCCCTTTCCTTCCTTTTACCTTACCGTTTCCCAGTCCCGCTTACAAATTCCCATGAGTTTCTGTATATTCCAAATTCCCAGCACGCCCCTGCACAGATTTTCCTCCAACACACCCCTTCCTTTGAACAGACTCCAGAATTCATACCTGTCCAGCACACCAGCTGATCTCCTCACCTTATAGACAAATATCTGAAGGGACAAAACAGGCCAGATCTAAATGGTTTGCTTCTAAATCATTGCTTCTATTAGATACCATGTTCATAACTTAGGATTTTGATCACGATTCTTCATAGAAAAGCTTGTCAGCAAATGTTGATACATAAAATCATCTTTTTTGTATAACATAGAGATTAATGAAGCCTTGGAAATGTTCTTTTTTTTTTTTTTTCCCCACTCTCCTGTCAGGCAAGAGAGTAAACTTTTCTGTCTCTTCTACAAACAATGAAATAAAATCCCTCTCTTTCATGTGAAAAGCTCAACCTTAACTACAAAGCAGCAACTGGCTCCTTTGAAAGTTTTATCCTCTTTTTAGCTATGCCCAGTGCTAGAACAAGTACAAATAAATAGAGAATTCTTACAGAATACAATATTTAAATACAGTACACAAAGCTTCTTCTGTAGGGCTGTGGTCAATACTCAATACATTAAGCTTTCTGAGACAGCTCTACTGCCTCGTTGCCATAAAGCCTTACTTAGAGAAAAGAAAACATTTCCCTGTCAAAGAGCTCATCTGCTAACACTGCAATGAATACTATATTTTCAACTACAAGATGAATATCGTGCTAAATGCATACAGGTACAGACAGCTATCTATGGTGCTCCCAGCTCTGACTGTAGTTGTGTTATGAATATTTAAATAAACATCTGGATTCCCTTTAGAATTCAGCTGGGAAAGGAGTGTTATGTTGAGAATGGAGGATTGGGAATGAGAATACAGACCTACTTCTAATGCAACAAATTACTTGTTATATGGTTTCCCTGCAACGAATATAAAAATATATCTACTTAGCTTCAAAAATGTAATTAACCAAAAAGTGCAAATACTTTAATTTCTATTTTGCAAAATATTTGGCAATTTAAAAATCTCAATGCAAACACCTACTATTAAAACTTCCCAGTAAAGAATTTTCAAAACTACTCTGACCATTTAAAGCCATTTAAATTTTTGATTTTGACATTTTGAAATGGGCATACTCTTAACAAGGACAAAATATCAAAACATTTAAAAGGCCCCAAATATGAAGAGTAGTAAATAATAATTCAAGTGAAATATTCATTTAATTTCATAAACTTGCCATTCTAAAATTCTCTTTTAGCATTAAGAAGTGAATATCAGTTTAAATTTCAAACTAAAAAAAAATCTCTTGCTCCCAAAAGATGCGTGCTCCATATATATGTTGAAATAGAACATTTAGACAAACTCAAATACTTTTGAAAGCCTGGAGACAAACTGAAAGGAGTTAACAGGCTAATCTTACTGAGCCAGCATTTTGAAGTGAAAAAATATTTTGTCTATAGTTATGAACAATGCTATCTAATAGAAAAAAAAAAGAAAAAAGATGTTATTTACTGGGGATGGAAAGATAGCAGAAATAGAATAAAGAAGATGAGAAATAGGGAACTGTGGTACCTACTGCAGACATTTAGGATTCCAAAGAATAAAGAGGCTTCAGGTCACCTGATTTGCAAGAAGAAAAATAAAAGACTTAAAATAAAATTGTATACTATGCAATAAATGTAATAAAATCACTTACAATTCAGGTTCAAAATATTTTGATTACCATTCTTTTCAGATAATAACCTGTGCTATGAAATCACTAAAAGGTACATCCCTAAATATGCTTTCAATGTAGCAATAACCTTGAGAGTGGAAAAAAAAACCCAACGTGAGTAGCAGTAATAGCTCTAAAAGAAGGATTCTAGAATATGGCTTCTCCTCCTATTTCCTCTGTTAGGTTGTATATTTATCTCTAAATACTTGCATTTTCAGCCACTTCTTTAAGAAGAAAAAAGAAATCATAGGAAAAAACTGTAACAAGCCATCAGCAAACGCAGAAGTGCTCGCACAACTCTTGGGCCAGTTGAGCCTGATTCTTCTAGCACAACTTTCTCCTTATTTATTAACAATATTCATAAGGACTGTATTTCCTAATGTTGTATACAGCTATAAGTCTCCAAGTCTTGACTTGGAGATCTTGACTTGAAATGTGTAAAGTATCAACATCTAGCAGGCAAACCCAATAGAAATATGTCTGGTGAAATGCAGCAAAGTACACAGGCAAATTTTGATGGCAAAAGAATATCTGTTCCTCTTGCTTTTCAGTGACGGTCAGGGAGTTGGTTTGAATTTTAAAACTAGCTCAGGATAACTGCAGAAATTTAAAAAAAAAAAAAAAAAAAAATCAGGTAAAGATCTCAGGAAGATTAAGTCCAGCAAATTTATCAGAGCAAGAAAAACTTTAAAAGATTTTTTCCCAAAAAACCTTTGGAGCAGATTTTACAACATTTACACAAAAATAATATTTTAGCAGGAACACAGAGATGAAGAAGTGAAAAGAGAAAGTGCAGAAAGAACTTTCCAAGATGAAAAAAAAAAAATTTATTCTACTTAGTATGATACAAAAAGGTTGTAAATGTAATGTCCTAAGAAGTGCCAGTCCTTTCATCAAACTGTTAGTTGCAAACAACAGTATTTATATCTCACTTTTGAAACACACATATTGGCATCGCTGAATAAGTAGGAACTTATTAAAAGTGATATAAGCTCTCATACCAAAGCTGAAGAGACATCCAGGTTTCCTAGTACCAGTTCTCATAACCTCGTTTATCCATTGTATCAGATTGCCTCCAGTGCAGTTAATTACATTTGTGGTATATAAACACTATATATATACTCACTGGAGGTAATTAGCTATCAGACGCACTATGTTACAAGTCTAAAGTAAGCAACAAAAATCTGACCCTAAATACATAAGATGAATAAAATTTGTTTTAAAGAATGAACCCGAAGTTGTATATTCCTAGGTAAACTCCCTTGTTACTATTCAGTACCTATGATAGAATCATACTGGGGAGGTTTGTATATCTTCATTTATTTTTACTCCAGTTAAATTTGTATAACTTATCCCTAACATAATGCTGTTGTGATACATACATTAATAAGATAAATAAGCTGAAAATGGCAGCTTTCATTCTGAGTGGAATGACAAGCCAAAGCCAAAGACAACAGGTAACGAAAGCCGCGTGTCTGTATACAGAACCCTAGTGGGTACAGCACTGTCCTGGGGAGTGTGATACCTTGTCCCAGCCCAATTCCTGCTTTCTAGGGAAGCTCTCGAAGCATCATGATGGGATTCCAGTCACAATGGGCCCAAATGAAGTAAAGAATGAAAAAGATTATGATGGTAGGAGACAGAGGAAAATATATAAATAAATAAAGGAAAAGAATAAGAACTGCAAAACAGTGCAAAGAAGTTTCTCTCATAATGCACTGTGCAGTTTGGCTATGGCACATCTTACCCTGGCCAGCATCTGAATTCTTTCCCCATAACTCTGTGTCCTATTCACTGGAATGCATTAAGATACAACTACTTTTATGAAGGTCAAATACCATGCAAGGCATTACAAAATCCTTTTTTTTTTTTTTTTTTCTCCTGCTGAATATCATTAGGTACAGGCAATGGGGAGGGCTCTGGAGATTTTCTGATTTTGAACCTTTTGTGGAGCATCTCTCCTGTTTGTACGGGTAAAGAGGTTAAGTCTACACTGTTTAAATAGCACTTGGATTAATCATTTTAAGATATGTTGCTGTAAATGTCTGGAATTATATATTTACATGCAGCAATTCATGAAGATGAAAGATCTTAAATTTCTCAAAAAGATATTTCTTAAAAACTGAAATAAAAAATCATGTTAGGTAATAAATCATAAAGGATATTTATATAGAAATGAAAAGCAAAGAGTTCCTGGAAACATATCATTTACTGAAAATAGTAACTTACCACATTTTCTAAAGTCTATTCACAATACCACAGAGTAGTGAAGTAGTGAAGACATAATGTTGCTGTAAATAACTGGATTTTCTCCTAATTTTAATTTTAGCTCTGAAACCTCAGTGTTTTATTAACATACGTTGCTACATTTCCTTGTCAGAGAAATGCAAAGATGAAAAGGCGGACATGATCTCCAAAGCATTTGTCTATATACCAGCACTGTCCAGACCATCTAGTGACTGTCAAAGGAAACTACCCTTCCCACTCTCCAAAAGACTGAGCATGTATCTTTTGCCAGTTCCAACAAAAGCCAAAGTACAACAAGGCCTCTTGGAATACATACTTACTTAAAAGCAAAAGTACTCGCCCTCTTGCCCCATCATTTTCTCTTAAACCTGTATTTTTTGTTCCTTTGGTATATTATTTCTTGACTTCTTTTGGTTGATTGGTTTTTGTCCCTCAAGTTGTCTGCCTTCTACTCTCTTTATTTAAACCCTTAGCATCTCTGGACTCTCTTTGCTACCCATCATCTCCTTTTATCAGAACCTTGGGAATAAATTTTGACGCTCTATAAACTTCCCATTTCTCACAGGCAGCTGTGAAGATTTTGCTCAGGCTCTTTCTGTCTCCAAAGATAAAAATCCAAAGAAATGAAGTTCAAAGAAATAAAGTTCTGAAGTATCTATGCCAGGAAGAGATTGTTTCACTGTTGGAGAGGAGGAGAGATTTGAATAAAAATCAGTCTTCTAACTCCTAATTTTATCTCTTTGCAATTCCACATCCTTAGTATTTCAACGTTAGGATTTTTTCCTAAAATTCGTGGGTTTTTTTATTATTTCTTTAGAAATCAAAGTTACCTGTTAAGAGGTTACACTTTTTTAGGGATGGACTTTCAGAGAGAATAGTGAGTGAGGGAGAAGCATATAACTAAGTATGTTAAAAGATTCTCATTGATTGACATTGGGATGGGCCCTCTACACATGGAAAAAAGTTCCTGTACTAAATGTTAAAGCAGCACATTACCATCAAATCTTCATTGCGATTCAAATGAAAAGCTCTTTCTTTCTTCTTTCCTTGTTGTACCAGCATTAGGCATACCTTCAGTAATCTTAACCATACTGTGTGCACTTAGTGTACATCAGCCCTAGGCCCAACCTAATTTGCATGATCACAAAGTACACCCGAAGGACCATATGCATGGACCAAAATATCAGGCTGCTTTTATGTGACGGCTGGTTTTAATTCTGTTCTTGTTATTTTCATAATGGGATGGTTTTAGTTATTTGTCAGTTCTAACGACATTAGCTATCGGGAAGGCAAAGATATAACACAAGAACTAAAAATAAACCAGTTCTGATACACATTCTGCCTTTCACAATTTGGTTTACAGCTCTCCAGTACATTTACGATTCTCACTGCACTGGAGGCAGGGAAGGAGGGCCAACCACGTCTGAGTAGTATCAATAAGGTGCTGTTGTTCACTCTGTCTTGTCACTAAATGTGAAACAGGATCTGAACCACAGCACAAGTCGCTGTACAAAGACTCTTCACACAAGATTACCGCTGCAGAATGCAGCATAATGTTGCCATTGCTAATGGGATGAAACTAGAACAGTATGAATAATACATTACAGGCAGCAATCAATGTTGCACTGTAGTGGACTGATGGAAAATAAATACTCTTCGTGAAAACCAAGGAAGAACATTCAAACACAAATATTTTATGGTAATTCATTTATTATCTTTACTAGATGAAAAGAAGAAACCCTGACAAAAGAGTGTAAAGGCAGTATAAATGTTGCTTTATCTTTACCAAATATTTATTATTGCTTTGAAGCATGACTAAGCTTCTGTACTTTCCGCTGGGCTTTTTTCCCCTATCAGGGCTTACAAAATTTAAACTCCCAGTTCTGTTTTAAATCATTCCGAGGCCTCCATAAATTGGTTTAGATTGAAAAATTAAGGCAATACAGAATGTGTAAAAACAATCCTTATCTTTTTTCTTCCCTACATGACCCAGACACTGTTCCTCTCCTTTCTGTCTCGTCTTACTCATACAAGTATAACCTCTGCTGTGTTCCTCTAGCCTTGTCTCCCTCATCATCTCCCTAATAGCCATTCGTATATATATATAATGTCCCTTGAGCTAAGATACTCTTTCTTCTTTTCGTTATCATGGATATCTACGTACAGACTTCTTTCCTATGCCACTTACTTCAAAACAGTCTGCACCCACATCTCCTCTAGGAGATTAAAATCCTTAAATCCACCCTATTGCCTCACAACCACTATGAACAGTCAGACCCTGTGCAGATCGTAAATACCCCCTACTCGTTGCTGTGCCTGGAAAAGTAAAAATGAAGGCTGCAAATCATCCAGTATTCTGATAACAAAGACAGCTCTGTATTGCAGGGCCCAGAGTCTCTCCTCTTTCTCAGCACATAGCTCCTATACTACAGTCAATCCAGGGGCATATAGTTTGTATCATTAAATCAAAAAAAAAACATAGGCACATCATCGTCTCATCAAATTATCGCTCCACCTTCTCTCTTTCCCTTGTCTCAAAAATGGCAAATGTGCTCTTTGTAGCCACTGTCTTTAGATTCCCTCTACTTACAGCATTTTTGAAACCTCCACTCCACTAGATCCATAAAGTAGCTCTCAGAAGACCAATGACTTCTTCACACAGAAATTTCAGGACCAACCTACTGACTTCCATTAAGATAATTATCTAGCCACAGTTATCATCTCATAGTCCCCTCAACCCAAAGGGCTCTTATGATTCCATCTTCTAGTTGATTTGTTGCTTTTTAAAAAAAAAAAAAACCTTTGCAATCGCACCTCCACTAACCTCCTCCACCCGCAAACTCTGTAAATCTTGAGTTTTTCAAGTTGTGATTTCAGAGCTACTGGTGAACTTCCTAGCAGAACCCATGAAAGAATTCATAAATAAAAAGCACATTCATGGAAGGGACATATCTGAGCTTGACCAAAGACACAGTCAGGTGATGGTTCCTAACTGCTGCCTGAGCCAATTTAAATTATTTGCTCCTAGAGCAATAAAATATTGGCTTTGTAAAACAGTAAAATTCTGTTTATCCAAGTGTTAACCATTTTATTTCTTTATCTTTCCTTGTTCCTCATTTCCAAATAGTAGGGAAAAATAAAAGCGTTTCTAGATCTTTCTTTAAATCAGTGTGAGGGCAGTCATTAACTTAAAAAGGAGAAAGAAATATTGTTTAAATTGTAAGATATTTGGGACATGTAATGTTACTTGTATTTGGACTGTGCCTGCAGAGAAGGGTTCCAGCTTCAAAGTGGCCGCACTGTGCAGCCACAGAAGATAATGAATACTGTAGGGCAGCCCCAAAAGCAGCCATTGACATATTTTCCACATTATTAGGAGAGTTTTAAATTTTTCTTCTGCATGAACCTTATCGCCTATGCTTGCTGACCACTTTTTTTAGTTCAAGATTTGTAATGTGTTCTGTAAAACTAAGCATTGCTTTCACAAGAGTAATCACCACCACCACAACACATTTTCTCATCAGTGAATGATTCTTAAAAGTATTCCCCTTTGTCTTCTTGTAAATAAAGCCTCGATAAAGCTGAGGCAAGAAAAAAATAGATGAGCTTAACACCCTTCTGGCTCTGTTAAGACTTTCTGCTATGAGAAAGGTCGCTAACTAATTCCCTTCAGACTACAGACTGGGACAGATCCAATGATTTAAACAAAACACAGTATTAGAAAAGTCAGTACATTAATCTGGGATCACTGCTGTTGTGTAACAGCTATTGTAAATATCTGCATGTGCTTATCACTCTCAGCCTGCATCTTTACCTGAGTATTTGTTATACTCAAATTTTGTTGTTTTGCTGCACTTAAATGGCAAGGCCATTGAAAAAAAAAAAAAAAAAACTCTGCATATTCTGTGTTTGCACAGCATTATTATATTATTATGCTGGATGTCTTGGTACTGACTGGTACCAAGTCTGACCTAAGTACTTCAGAAATTTAGAGTTGCTTTATATTGCATATATGATCCTGGTCAGAACCAGACCCTTAAAAGGAACTTCCTTTTGCTGCCATCGCAGAGAGTCTCAGTGATGGCAGAAAAGTCTCATTCAGTTTGTATTAGAGGCTGTTACCATCAGCTGTTCGAAGCAAGAGGAGGTGGCAAAACTGGGAAACTCGCTGGTGCAACACACTGGGATAACTTCCTAAAAGACATCTCTGACCCCTCTCCAAAGCAGCATCCTTGGTCCTTCCGAATGGCAACATCCCCATAGGTTACTCCTCTGCCAGGGCACTGGTGCCCTTCAGGCTTTAACCAGCAGCAACACAGAGGAAGGGACTGGGGCACGAGCAACACCCCATGCTCTGCGTGGGCCACGGTGCCAGGGAATGGCCACTCCAGGCAAGCGGGCAGAGGGAGAGCTTATTGTGGGCAGAGTGGTTCTCCAGTGCCCAAAGCAACTGGAGGGGGATCCCAAGCTTGCACACCCTCAGCTTCATCTGTGACTTGTTTGTGTTGATTAATGAGCTGAGAATGAACTCGCCTGGGAACACTTCCCACTTTAATTTTGGCAGTGCAAGGCATTTTGAAACCCAGGATCAGGAAGACCAGGGGATCAGGCTGCAAACCAAACAGTGAAAGCATAAGCCTGCTTCAGGCTTTAAATCTACATTCTGACATGGAAATAACATTAGAAACTATTAGTAATAGTGTATGACTTGATTCAAATTATATAAATTTTAACAGATGGATTAAGGATAACTACATTCCTTTGAGATACACTGATTTTAATTTTCAATCTTTGAAAAAAAATATTTATTTTTCCTTAGTTAAATAAGTAGCTCTTCTACTCATTAACACATGTTTTAAGACTCAATTTCCTCTTTTCAAGTTCTGAAAGCTACTACTAGCTTTAGAGATATAATAAAGACTGTACTTGTAGGTGGTCTCTTCAGCATTCTTTAGCTCCTCATATCCAGTAAAGTTATACCTCCACAGAAAGTAAAACGTAATAAAATGACTTTAGACATGCAGATGGTGTAGAGAGCATGCAAGAATCCTCCCATGTCACAGGGAATTTTTCCCAAGATGAAACCAGGAATCTGACTCAAATTATACATAATATCCATAACCAATTACTCTCACACTTAACTCATATTTTGGGGGAGGGATGTGGCACCCATATATATTTATATGTTAATATATACTTTAAAAAAGCTTCAAATGACTACAGGAAATTTTAGGAATGTTAGCAATCAGCCTACCCTTAATTATTGCAACTTGAAAATTAAGAAATGACCACTCCAATGCATATGGCACATGGACATAAAGCAAAATATGCCCAGGGAGTGCAGCGAAGTCTGCACTGCCCCTGCCACCACCACGGGCTTCAGTGAGATAGGAAGCCTGACCACAGAAGCAGCAGTCTCAGGCAGCAGACAGAGAGAAAGAGAGAAAGAAATTCCTAAAGTAATTACTAAATTACTATAGTCTAGTATTACTATAGTCCAGCTAGTCTGGACTAGCAGGAGCAGCTAGTCTCCAATAGCCAGAGAGATCCAGATCAGTGCTTCTTGTGATAAACTCAGGTATCCAGCAACTGGTGAATCCTCACAGAACTGATAGCAAAAGGATATTTGACATCATGATAGCCCAAACTACTTTTTATCTGCAGCCTGATTTTGAATTACTAAAACAGATGCAAGGTGATGGCAGGATTTGTGTAGGATGAGTCCTAATCTAATCTTCATTCCTTTCATTCTCACTCTTCACTCTCAGTTAATAACTCAAACTTATGTCTGCTAATTCAAACACTGAACTGACCACTTTCCCCTTCTCTGCAGCACTGCTCAAAACTTTGGGTCTTTCTCCTTTAAAATCTGACTGACACTTAGGTACCATCCCTCACGCACACAGGCATCAAAGAATCTTTTGCCTGATGTAACGAAACACAGGCCAAAATAATTCAAATTAGAATAATTAACTTCAAAGCAACCAAGAAGAAATAAAATGAACATACAGTAGCTACAATTATGAAATGTAGGGAAGTCTAATAAATAAAGTACACGAAGAAGGAAAAAAAATCTTAAATTGTAACCTCACTCCTTCCTCCAGGTTTCCGTACAGCCTTGGGTAAATTATTAACCAAAGAGTGGTTAGTTACCAGCATCTTGGACATGTTTACTATTTACCAGTGATGCCTGAAAGATCTTTATGCACTTTACATGTTATTTCTTACATATTAAAAATTCTAACAGTTGTTTTTCTAGCAAATTCTCCTTAAGTCTCTTAATATGAGTTGTGAGGAAAAAGCCTGCAGAGAGAACCTGCTAAACTGCAACCTTAATATGAATATTCTCCATGGTTTATTTGACATTTTATGAATTGTCAACTCCTTTTTACAGCACTCCAACTTTTGACAAGAAGGCTAAACATATTTGTAATATTTGTCTTTTGCTGCACTCTGCTGGAACAATCCATTTTTCAACTGAAAGTAAAGCTGTTCCACATATAATGAGGGAAAAAAGAACAGCAAACTTATTTCTCATAAAAATAGACTATTATGCAGCACATATATTTTTCAAACCAGGAGTTGGACACTTAAATGCATATTTGGTACTCTAATAAGAATATCCCTTTTGCTAAGGCACTGAGCACCTGCAACTGATCTAGACTGAACAGGATTACAAAGGGCTCACTAGCATTTGCACTAAAACTGAAACAAAGTAAATGGCTAAATAAGGAATTGAAAAGCTTCTTGGAACAAAAATCAGAAAAGTCTGAACTCCCTCGCATCTTTTTAAAAATCTTCTGCCTGATTATATTTTTTTAAATAATCTACGTATACACAGAAACTTATTCCCTCCCATTTGATCCCCACTTGTAACAATAGCAAAAACTGGAAAGAGCAGTTATTACAAATGTTACATAAAATGACAAAACTTTGAATCAGTTAAAAAAAAATCACTAGACTTTTTTAGCCATTTACTAGACTTTTTATGCAATTCTAAAATTTGCAGCCCTATTTGTTACATTTTAAAAAGAAAAACTGAAGAAGCTTACCTGGGAAAAGAACTAAAGAACAGATCTCAGTCCTGGAGAGAGAATTAATAACTGCAGAGATAATTAATTCTAACCAAAGATCTGCTCCAGAATAACCTAAAGATGTTGTATTTCAAATTACACGTGTCTTCTTGCTGGAAAAATGGACCAGTGATCAATCCTACTTAGTACTCCTAACCACGTGCAGTACTAAGTTATTTTACACCCAGTATATGTTTGGATGTTTGTGGGGATCTTGAGATTTCAGTAGTGACTGCTGGAAAAACAGATGGTATTTGCAAGGGCTTTGGAAGTCAAACTTCTGTAAGTGGATATGCTGGGGCTTTTTTAAACAGAAATGTCAAAGCAGTTTCCCTTCTTCTCTTTCTGTCTTTTTCTGTACAACAGAGAGGTTTTAAGAGTGGTGCCTCTAACGTTTTCAGAGCATTTTCAACTTCGTCATAAAACTGTTCTATGCTGAAGCCTAATTTAAACAGAAAGATGGAATACTGTGGGCTTTTCAGATGGAAATGAAGCAATTGTGCGATGAATGAATGTTAGCTTCTAAAAACGAGGACCAAAACATAGCTGACATTGGCTCACAGCTTCATGCCACAGCACAGGACTGGTATTTAGGAGTCCTTACATTTGTCCTGTTCCTGAAAGGTTCTTCATGTAACTGGCCGACTCTTCTCGAGCCTTTCAATACCCCTGTTGTTTCCAGAAGGACACAGGGCAGTCATAGCAGGATCTGTCCCAGTATTAAAAGCTGACATTTAAACAACGAACTCTAAAGCTAACTTAGCAGCTTTCTTTTTCTCAGAAAGAAAGAGATATTTTAGAGCAACACCTGATTAAAGAATGTAGGATCTGACTTGCAGCTTTATTTAAGTTTACTCTAAGATACACACATAAAGAACATTCAGTGCAAGGAAAAGCATTAAATGTTTTTCTAGAAAAGTATCCAAAAAAGGAAAGCTATGATACAATAAACCTTCAAAGCTAAACGTATGGAGAAAAAGCAAATCTTTTGTATCCATGGACATAATTTAGGGGGCCATAGGAAGTGCACTAAATATTTATGTTTCCTGAGGTTTCAGCAGAATGTGTAATTAATCTGAATTTCTGGGCAATGCTTGAAGGAATTAGAAGGCCGGATCCCTTTCAGCACATCTTTTCTTTTTTTTTTTCTTTTCTTTTTTTTTAAACAATACCATTACAAGAAATTTTCACCCTAATGCTGTTGATCACGTATGTCAAATCTCTATTTTAATGTGATTTGCAAAGAAGTGAGAATGTCAAAAACTTGTCAAGCAGCACCTGAAGTACTAAAAATAGCACGTACCAGTTCTTGTCCGTTTTATAATAATACTTGATACCATCAGGCAAGAACAGTTTTAGGGATATACCACTATGAAGACTGAAGTAACCTGTTGATTCTGCATAGTATGGTTTCCTCTCTGAAGACTGGGCACTTCAAATCAGTGTTCCAGTTAGGAAGTGACAAATCTCCAAACATAAGTGCATTTTATTCTTCTTTTGTCTAACGCATTTAGTCAGTGTTTGCAATAGAACCTTACCTCCATTACTGCACTGAGGTTGATTTATTACACGTGGATTATGGCTCACTGTTTAAGGGTTTGTCTTTATGACTGGGGATGAACTGTCACACATTTTCCCACCAGCTAGATGTGAACTAACTGCCACCGGGAAGCTTTGCACCTGGCTGAACCAAATCTTACCAACACTATTTATAGCATTCCACTATCATAGTCATACAGGTCTGAGTTTGGAGATTGTTCACAGTCTGCTGGCTTAGAACAATTCCACAGAGCTCTGCTGTCTTCTCCTTAGCTCTAATCCAGCCTCTCGCTGATCAGATGCTAGGGCAGCGGAAGTTTAGATACTCTCTTCCTCTTTATCTTTAGGTAAGTGCTTTATGTTCAGTCCCACATCCGTCATCTTTTTTACTCAGTGGTTCCTGGAGTCCAGCTACCCAGTCTCAAACTGGTGTCTTTGCCTGGAATTAGCTATTGAATTTCTTGAGGGATGAAGAGCGTAAATATATTTAACATTTAAAGGAAGTCACACCTAAATTCTTATAAGGATTTTTTACATGCACATGCATCTAACAATTTCATTTCATAAGCACGAGAGATGAATTTTGTTATTGCCATTTGGAAGGAATCGTCTGTTCTGTTTGTCCTCTGTTGATTTGCTTGTTTCCTTTTCTCTTTACTACCAAAGTAGGAGTTCCCCAGCTACCAAATGACTCTTCCTTTTTATATTGAGTCTGATTCCTGTGACTTCATTCCAGAATCACCTGATTGAATTGGTTCCCCTAGAATCAGCCAGGTTTTATTTCAGGGAACTGGAAACCTTCCAAGTGTCCTTGGTCAGTTAACTGCTGATTAGATATAGCATTTTTTTTTTTTTTTGATATTTTAATAGTGAATATCAAAATCAAATAAGTGTAAAAATCAAATAAGTAGGTAAGTAGGTCTAGGAAGGCCATAGGCAATTTATAGGCTAAAGTACAAATAGATATACACATACACATATTTAATCACATAGTTATTTTAGTCTTCAATCTTGCTTCTGAAAATTGCTTTTTCAGCATTATGTGTTTTAAGTTAAATCAGCACTTAACTTCCTTGACAGTTAATAGTAATGCAGATCTAGCACATAATATATTAAAGAAATGAATAAACAATTTTCTTCCTATTTCTTTTCATACCTCACTTCCATCTACTGATTTAGGAAGTTGGGCTCTTTATTTGCAAGTCTTGATCTGCTACAAAGGCACAACACAAAATAAGTGTTGGCATCTACAATATTTTAAGTAGAAATATTTTTTTAAACTTTTACAAGCAGATGGATAGAGGTCTCCAAATTATTTTAACACTTGCAGTGTGTGGAGCACTTTGATCATGGTAAGATGTGGGCAGTGGCAAATAAAAGTGATTATGTTCTATTCACTAAAATACATTTAGAATCTCATTAAAGGTCCATTAATTCTTTGCTCAGGCCTCTTAGCTCTTTTCCTTGCCTATTAGTCGGTTGATAAAAATCTCAAAACTGATCACTAATGATTGAGTATTCTCTCTAAATGACACACATGGCCTCAGGAACACAACATTTTGGGAATGATTCATTGCCTGATTAGTAAGGACTTTTACCTCAAAGCAAAACCATTATGGTTTATCATGCATGACTTAAAAGCTGTATATCACACCCGCTCCTGTAACAGTCATTTTCCCCTGATAATGTCAGTGAGACCTACACTCATAATATAAATGAGTTCTTTTTGGCTTAAATAAATATGCTGTTTCTTTGAGAAGTTATATTTAGTTTCTCTTGTTTTATTGCCGTTTCTGCAAAATGTAGTCATTTATTCTTTTCATAGCCATTAAAAGTAGCTTATTGGGTATTACATATAATTAAAATTCTCAGTTTTATTGGTGTACAGATAGTGTTATGTTTCTGTTTGCCTAAGACTTATTTAACTTTAACAGTGGAATACTTAAAATGTCATCAAAAACCCTGTTTATTTGAAGATGCAGTCAAAAAATGTCTGCAAATAGTTAGCTGCACTTGAGAAGCATATATTGAGATTGCTGGCACAACTCTTTAGCATTGTAGCCTTTACTAGCAATTATTTGTTCCAATGAGAGACTAAAGTTAAGGCTTAATTTGTCTCAGTTTGTGGGACTAAAAGATGAAGCTGATATTTCACATCCTCAGCATTTTTTTCACGGGAGAGAAGAGTCGAAGACCTGTCTAGGAACTGAAAACATAGAACAACCACCACAAGAAGAGTAAATTGGAATATAAAGTGCACCTGCATGTGTGTGTGTGTGTGTGTGTGTGTGTGTGTGTGTTTATGGGTGTGCAGATACAGTACAAAATGACTCAACTAGGGTCTGTCAAAATCCATCTGACCTGTCACATTCTCCTCTATGGAGGGCCCCAGCTACAATGTGCCTTGGCACGCAGTCCTACCCTCTGTGTTTCTCCCTTTAAACTAGTGAGGGACCAGGTCTGGAGACTCACTGCTCCATTCAAAATGCTGAAGGGCCAGAAGTGTGATTTTTTTTCTCATTTGTGGCTCACATTTTAGAGTTGTTCCACCAACTAACCTGTCATAGGATTTTTCAAACTCTAAGTCTCAGGGGTATGGGAGATAATGGCTTATAGAATATACAAACAACAGCAAGAAGTGAATGCTGTCATTCATTTTACACTGGAAAATCTAATCCCTTTTTTTAAAGGGGATAAGTGGTACTATGTTGTAAGGCTAGAATTCATATTCTAGGCCAAACGCAAGCAGCCCAGATCATCAGGGATCTCTGAAGGGACTGAAAGAGCCTGAGTGCAACTGAATGAGTGAAAATGAAATCAGTTGGATACAGTTCCCAATAAAATTGAATACTGACAAGTTTTCTTTGAAAGAAATCTCTTTCATATACACCAATATGAAATATAGTTTATGAGATACCTATGCTGAAAATTAAATTATTTACAGGGAGCGGTACACTTTGTGAGCTAGAGAGGAAGTGAAGAAAAACTTTCATAATGTCTTCACAGAAAGATGGAAAATCACTATTATTTCACGCTCACTAGGAAGGTTTCTAATTCAGTCCTGTAACAATATGGGGAAAAACCAAACTGAGGCGTGAAAGCTACATAACTGAAAGCAACTAGTGAGTGTATATGATGAAGATCTGATGGCTACATAGCAAGTCTGAATATGTGATATTTGGGAAATTGCTGCTTAATTTCATTAATTTTACAGAGAACAGGCATCTGAATCACTTTTGCATTGATAATTATGCATTATAATATGAAAAAAGAAAAATTATTACTTTTTTAAAAGTTAGTTTTTTTTCTCGGTTTGTTTATTTCTTTCAGTCAGCACAATCTAATGCTCAGATCTCCTGAATTAAGCACTACGTCTCTGAAAAAAAAATGGAATTTATGTGGTCATTTTCTGAATTTAGATCTTTTTAATAAAAAAGGAAATGCTTATGTTGGAACAAAATTACAGACAAAATCTGTAAACTGACAAAGAAAGCAAGGGGGAAAAAGTTTTTCTCCAGTTCTTTCTGCTAATTGGCATCTCACAGATCTAATGTATGTTTCAGTTGTCTTTAACTAGTACCTTCCATGTAGTTCCCTTTAGGAAATTTTAAGTGTTAGATATGGATAACATGTTTTTATCTTGTTCATTGTTTGTTACTCTTACCAATTTACTCGAGGGGAGCAGGAACGAAACACTCCTACACCTATTAAAGACCTTTGAATTCAGAGTCTTTCATGTACCAAATGTCTACTTACTGCCATCAGTAAGCCTGCAATATACTGAGCTTGAAGAGGTAAACAAGCATACCTTGGAGTGTTACTTTTATTTTCTGTTTTGTGACACTTACCAAAACCCCATTATACAATTGAGCTGTATTATAATGCTAAAATGTTAATTTGTTCTGCATTCCATTAAAATTGGATTCTTTTTCTTGTGCATTGGCCCATGCACTTTGTATAAAACCTATAATTTAAACACAACACCATAGAAATGCCCTAAATTAGTAGCCTTTTGCCTTTGCTGCCTTAATTACTCCTCACTATTTACTATTTAAAGAGCCACCTCTAACTATTGGTTAAATATTTGCAAGTTAATTAGATTTGATTAGATTTAGAGCCCTTGCCTCTGTTCTAATTTGAAAGGGGTGGCAGGGAGCAGAATTTGGAGAAAATTCCACACTTTTCTTGGAAGAAAAGCAGAAAATTGGACTTCTTGAAGTTTACTCCATTTTGCCATATATGGCACCCTCACCCTCCATCATTTCCAAATATGGTAGATTTTGTCATATATGGCAGGTTCCTAAATTATTTCCAAATATGGTAGTTTTGTACTATATGGCAGTTCTCCATTACTGCCAGATATTGCAGTTTTCCCCATTGCCCACAAATATATGGAAGTCTGGGGCAAATATATAGAAGTTTGGGGCATTTTTTTCCTACAGATTTACAAGTTATCCAGAGAATTTCTGTAAGCAAATACTAATCAGAGTGTAAAAAACAAGGTCTTTCATCGCTGCAGATACTGAAGTCTGTTCTATGTCTCCCTCTTATTGCGAGGACTAATAGGTAAGGATACACTTATAATGAACACATTAGTAATTTTATTGTAGCATTGAATACATCCTGCCTTGGTGCTCTTGTACAAGGGTTAACAGAAAAATTAGATCACAGCTAGAAAGGCATCTTACCAAAGAATCAAATGCTGCCTGATTAATTTTCTCTGGCTTAGCATCTATAGGTTTGATACACACATATGGCTAAACACCTACAAATAAATTTCACATACACAATTTCACTTGATGAAGTAGTTCAGAATACACTGTAAAAACAAATATGCCCATTTGCCTTTTGACTACAAAATTCAATATAAAAAGTTAACAAATGAAGGCTTTCTCTTGTATATAACTGAATACATTTACAGTGCAAAGGAGACAGGGAGAAGGATGCAAAATCTTTTCTCCTCTCTAAACAAAACTCGAGACACAATGATAATTGATGGAATAATAATATTAATTTCTATCTAATATTTAAAAATGTAACAAAAGACATTTTTATTTTGTTGACAAATCCTGGAACAAAAACAAACCCTAAATCTTTTATATTACTTTCATTGAGGATTCAATTCAAATTCCACTGAATCTAGTAGGAATCCTTATCCTAACTTCTACAGGGTATAGATTGCTTTCTTCACTGAATGCATTCTTCAATGAGAAAACTACCAAACAAAACCAACATGGTCAAGATAGACTCCTCCAAAAGAAAGAAAAAGAAGATATGCTTGAATAGTTCCTATGAAAATTAGTATTCTCAAGAAACAGCAATATTCATTTCATAGGATCACAGAAGGTTGAGTTTGGAAGGGACCTTTAGAGATCATCCAGAAAGAGGGCACACGGTCACATCCAGGCGGGTTTGAAGATCTCCATTTCAATGTCAACAAGACTATAGGCTTAAAAGAATTTTTGGAATGAGATTTCATACTGGTCATATTTATGCAGCTTCATTATTCCTTCTTTAATGGAAAATAATGTTTTAAATATTTATGTTAGATAAATTTGTTGAAGCAAAAGACAGAAAATGAAATTGACTTTGAAAAAGGAAAACAGTACTAGCAAGGTCTTTTTCAATGCATAGAAAATACATAGTCAAGGAATTTCACTTCACTCAAATATCAAAGAGACATTACTAAAACCTACCCCAGAACTTGCTTACAAAACTATATGCAGCCTTGGTGTCTCTATGGTAATTACTATATTATTATATTTTTATTTGTGCATTGCAGGGAGACTCACACAAACAAAAGAAAATAAAAAAGTGAATCTACCAAGGAAAAGCTTAAATAAAGCAAAGTTTAAACAAATATGGAAAATGTAAGCAAATCTTCTCTGAAAAGTAATCATTTCCCCCCTCCCAACTTTTTTTTTTCCCAACTACAGAAATAATAAATACAATGTTCCAAAGTATATAATAATAGTAATTTTAAAAATCATCCATCTGATTTTGGTCAAAGAAGCCTGCAAATAAAAAATGTAGAAAGAATAAGACCTGGGCAACTACAGGTGAGTCAGGCTCACCTCCAGCACTGGGAAGGTATGGAACAGCTAATGCTGGATGACATTTCTAAAGCACATAGAAGAAATGAAGATGATCAAGAGCGGTCAATATGGATTCATCAAGGGGAAATCACACCTAACCAACTTGACAGCCGTTTGTGATGGGATCACTAGCTGAGTACATGAGGGAAGAGCAGTAGATGTCGTCTACACTGACTTTAGCAAGACTTTTGATACTGCTGCCCATAAAATTCTCATAAGGCAAGAACAAGAAGAATGAACTGTGATACAGATCGAGAACTGGATGGATGGCAGAGCTTAAAGGGTTGTGATCAGTGGTGCAGTTTAATAGGAGGCCTGTAGCTAGCCTTGTCCCCCAGGTCAGTATTGGGTCCAGTCTTGTTCAACTTATTCATCAATTACCTGGACAATGGAGCAGATGCTCCCTCAGCAACTTGTTCATAATACCACATGCAGACAAGTGGTTGATATGCCAGAGGGCTGTGCTGCCACTCAGAGGAACCTCAACTGAATGGAAAAACAGGAAGAGAACAATCTCAGGAAGCTGAACTACAGCAAATACAGAGTCCTGCATTCAGGGAGGAACAGTCCCATGCTCCAGTACAGGTTGGGGGTTCATCTCCTGGAAAGCAGCTTTGCTGAGAAGGACATGGGAATCCTAGGAGGATAACAGGTTGAAAACAAGACAAACGTGTGGCCAAGAAGACCAATGATATCCTGGGCTTCATTAGGCACAGCATTGCCAAGAGGTCAAGGAAGGTGATTCTTCCTTTTTATTCAGCCCAGGCCAGTCCTCCTCCAGAATGCTGCGTTCAGTTCTGAGGTCCTCAGAGCATGAAAGGCAAAGATCAGCTGAAGCAAGACCAGCAAAGTGCTACTAGGAGAGTTAGGGTACTGGAGTAATTATCATAAGAGAAAAGACTAAGAGAACTAGGACTTTTTAGCCTGCAGAAGAGAACACAGAGTGGAGTGGCATCATATCACTGTGTCCAAGTCCTTCAAGGAAGGATGTAGTGAGAATGGGATCAGACCCTTTACAGCAGTGCCCAGGACAAAACAAGAAACAACAGGCACAAATTGAAATACAGGAAACGAGAATCACAGAATCAGAGAATAGTTGAGGTTGGAAAGGACCTCTACAGATCATCTAGTCCAACCCCCCCTGCTCAAGCAGGGACGCCTAGAGCAGATGGCACAGGGTCGCATCCAGGCAGGTTTGGAAGATCTCCAAATCACTCTTTACCCTCACCCTACTCCCGCTCAGTGTATCTCCTGTGTATTTCAGGGAAATACATGGCAAGATCACTTACAGTTTGACTTCGTGTGCCTTTTACATACCACAATACTGCTTAAGACAAATGTTATGAACACCTAAAATAATTCAAATGTAATTAAAACAAGAAAAATCAAAAAGCAATACTTTGGATTGGGCCAACATGCTCTCTTTCGTTTCTGAGATAAACTGTTGGAATCCCATAAACTGACAGAATGAGAGTTGAATCGAGAAAAACATACTAAAAATCAGTTTGAAAAAGATTTCAGGAAATGTAAAGCAAATTCAGGGCATTTCTTTGCAACCTCCAAGACATTAAAATAAAATACAAAATTCTGATAATTTTATCACTCCCAATCTGCCTTTTTAATCTTCGTTTACTCACAAGCCTACCTGCCCTATTTACTCTCAGCCCTACTCCCCCTGTCTACTCTCAGACCTACTCCATCTGTTGACCCTCAGCCCTACTCCCCCTGTTTACCCTCAGGCCTAGTCACCAGGTCTACCCTCAAGTTTACCTGCTCTGTTTACCCTCAGATCTACTCCCCCTGTTTACTCTCAGGCCTACACCTCCTGTTTACCATCAGGCCTATGCCCCCTGTCTACCCTCAGGCCTACATCCCTTGTCTACCCTCAGGCAAAGTCCCAGTGTTTACCCCCAAGCCTACCTGCTCTGTTTCCCTTCAGGCCTACTCCCTGTGTTTCTTCTCAGGCTTACCCATCCTGTTTACCCTCAGCCCTACTGCCCCTTTTACCCTCAGGCCTACCTGCCCTGCCAACCCTCAGGCCTACCTGTCCTGCCTACCCACAGGCCTACCTCGCCTGTTTACCCTCAGAAAGTGCATACATTTTTTTTTTTAATTAAGTTTAAAATCAGAATGTAAATCTAAAAATAAGACCCTGACAACTTTTGGACAAGAACATCAAGCAGTAAAATTCTACACTACCAGAGAGAAAACTAACTTCTTTTTATCAGTAAATGACAGAAGCATCTCAAATACTAATTTACTTGCCAAAAACCTCTCACTCTTCTTGCCTTTGAAGCCTGAGCAAATTTACTCAGCTGCCTCAAGAGATATCAAAATATAGCCAAGGATAATCTATTAGGATGAAAAAATACTAATTTAAATTCTTAAATTCATGATTGCTCACACTACCTAATATTTAGAAGGTGGCAATTTCACAAATCTTCTATCAACATTATATTAAGAATATGTGAACATGAGGAAAAATTTCTTTAGTGTGAGGCTGACAGAGCACTGGAGCAGGTTGCCTAGGGAGCCTGTGGAGCCTCCATCCCTGGAAATATTCCAAAGTTGTCTGGACACAGTCCTGCACAACATGCTTCAGATGACCCTGCTTCAGCAGGGGATTCTACTAGATGGTCTCCACAGGTCCCTTCCACCCTCGACCATTCTGTGATTTTGTGATACTTCCAGAATGTACATCAATATCAGCTATGTGATTTTGGTCATATTGTCGGACTCAATGTTTCAAGTGCATAAGAATACTGTCAAACACATCACAGTTGCTTTCAGTTTAAAGGCAACAGTTATGCATGTCAAAAGCAGACTAAAAAGTGCCACTTTATTCGGTTAATCTTTGGAAGTTGATTTAGTTGTGCTGTTTCAAAGTGCTGAAGAATGACATCTCTGCCAACAACACCTATATTCATTAATGAGTTAGATGGAAATAAAGGATCGTTCAACTCTTACATATTTTCTAATGTGTCTTACTAAAGAAGCTGTGCCACAGTTAGATTCCTTACTGAAAACCAAACTTTCTTTACATGCTGTTGCATTTGTAGATGAAAACAATTAAATACATGAAGGTGATAAGAAAAACTACTTTTATTGTTTGCTTTAGGGAAATTAATATATAAGTTAAAGAAAGCTCCCTTCTATGATCAATATATCAGATCCTCCAACACAAATGTAAAAAATGCCAATAAGTAACTTTGCAAAGGAGATGCATCATGGAACAAGGGTTATTCTAAAGCACTGCAGGACTGAGGCAGGAAGAAGAAAATTTGTTTTTTTTGTCCTTCTTGTGTACTCCCAGTATGAGGATGGTTTAGGAATGAATGAAAAAAAAAACCCTGCAGCTATTGCATTCTGAAACGATTAGAACATAAAACTCCTAAGGAAGGACATGGTCAGCCTCAGAATATTTTGTTGTGAATGTTAAACCAGCCGCCAAACCATTCCACCAGTTTACAGTGTACCATAAAATATTTACACAAGCTATGAACTATAAAATATTTTTACATGAACTATCAAATATTTACACTATCAACATCAGTTAAGAAAGAATGATGTGCTGTCAAGACAGTGTGACCCAGGAGTAAAAATTTTGTGGTTGCAGATTAAATAAAACCATTGCAAATCATCTGGAAACTTACAGGGAATATTAGGTTAAACAAATTACTGCTTCCTGGTCTCTTGAATGGTAAATGTAACCAGGAAAGCATAGCTTATATGGCTTTAAACTAAGTTTTACCAACAACATAAAGAAAGTTTAGGTTCACAATCAAACTGGACTGACCTCTCTGAACGTTCCTTCCAGCAAGGTGTCCAGATGTTGAAGAGGAGCAGGAGTTTTATCTTTAAATCGTGTCAGTAGTCGCCGCTCAATAGCTCTAAACTGGACAGCCCTTTCGGATAACATCTCCTTAAGCTTTTCAGCATTCAAACGTAGCTGCAATTTAAAGGTTTTCAAGAAATCAGATATATGCCCATTCCCAAAGAAATGGGAGAAGACCAATAAAATACTTGGGAGGGCATGCATTTTTTCAAATGTGATTATGCTGCCCTAGCCACTTCATACCAACATGGTTAATTTCAAATTCTTCATGAAACAACAGTAGTAAGGCCATCAGTTATCACTGAAATCACAAACAGATGTTGACAGACACAATCTGTAATAATGCACAAGAATGTCATCAAGAACCATAAATGACAACTGTAAGATTCCACCTCTCTCAGGATGGAGCAAGTTTTTTGGGGTTTTTTTGGGGGGAGTGTTTTTTTAAGAGGAGAGTTTTCATTGTCCTCTGCACGATCAAACAGGAAGGCAAAGATTATTCATATATTTCATATCTTATCTGCTAAATGTGTTCATGTCAGCAAGGATGCATTTAGATGAGCAACTAGTATTTTAAAATCTAAAGGTACTTTTTGTATTAGCACCAAGATAATTTCATTGAAACAAATGTTCAGCACTTCATTATTACAGGCTACCAAAACAGTCTATGATCAAGGACAAATTTTATTAACAACTTCACAATTAACATGATGTCAGTGAGTGAAGAACCTGTGGCTCATGAACTAATGAGTATCCCCATTTTATATTATTTGCAGAGTTCACATAAACAGCTTAGGTTTGCCAATCACAAAGACTGCTTCAAAGGCAAGACATACTCCACACGCTAAAAAATAAACAGAATTGTATCTATTCTAGCATTATCTTGGCTAGCTTCTGTATCCTGTATGCCACATCTATGCAATTTTAACCTAATTAACCTTAGTGGTGATGTACAAATGACTTTCCACTAGGGAAATTGTTAATTAGATACTCATATGTTATGTAACATACCTCAAAATGTCGATCAATTAGTTCAAAATATTCTTGCAGGGGAATCGAACCGGAAAAGGTACATGTAAAGTCTTTGCAATTTTCCTTCTTGAAATGTTCTTCAAGTCTAAGTGTGAGTTCTTTTGATATTAGCCAAAGATCTTCTAACTGATCACTCTGGATTCTGTATCGTTCTTTAAAGACAAGATTAAATACAAGACTAAATGTGTAAATTTAAGCCATACGCATTCACTATAATATACATATACATATATATATGTAAAATATATGTATATGTATAATATGTATATTTGTATAATATTTCATGGAGTTGTTAAATATATCCCAAGTCCATACTAGAGGCTTTAATAAGGGATAGTTGTTCAATGGTGTTAAAAATTAATATATATAAAATATACACCCACACACACATATATAGCACAACTATAAACTGAACTGAAAAAAAAAACCTTTAGTCAATGTTATCTGTCCCTTAAAAATCACTCAGCTTATCACATTTTAGTACATTTCAAAATATCAAAATAATGGGAAGACACTTTGTTTCTCTTCTGTTTCCATTCTATATTTACATCACTTTCCACGATTCAAAATTAACTAAATATTGGCAGGAAAACATTGCTGAAAATCCTAATAACATAGTAATGTTTCTTTTTTTTTTTTTTTTTTTTTTTTTTTTGTCAGACAGTTTCAAACACCACTGCCTTATTTTCTTTCATTATTCATCTATCAATACCTTATCCAAAAGGAAAAGCAAAAAGAAGCCATAATGAATAACAGTTGTTGAGATTGCTGATACAAAATACTCTCATTCCCACCTTCCCGTACTCTTGTTAACAAGGTTCATATTAAAATCAAATGAACAAAAAAAAATTGGAACTTTAATGTACTTTAAAATTTTCTCAACATTAGTAATACCATATTGTTTGACATTACCACTGGCATCATTCCCAGGATACACATTTCATTGAAGGGAGAATGACAAATTCTGTTTACAGTGTAACAGGAAAAAAAGCAAGTTTTGTTTAAAAACCATGTCTGTTAAAGAAAAGAACTCCATATGCTAAAGATAACATTCAACCTAATATTCATTTTTTAAAATACTATATAACGTCTAGATTTAGTTGGCTATCTCATCATATTTTACCTTAAATGATTTTTTCATATGTGAAACTACCTGATATTTTCAGATCAAATCAACATTCATTCCATTTATCATTGATGTAACTAATACATTAATGGTTTTAAATGGATAAAACTAACTTCCTCCAAAATGCATAATCAGTTTCCATACACTGGTTATTGGTCAATACAAACACAATCTAATTTTACTATTGCACAAGTAGAGCACTGCAGTCATTTGCTTCACGTGATCTCACAGCTCTTAAGAAACAGACAAATTGCATTTGGCAACTGTAGGAAACTGAGAACCTCTAGTAGTAGTACTAAGATGTGCTCTTATGCAGAAACACAATGGAAGCAATAAAAAGATATGTGGGCTTCAGCTGTTCCAGTGCTTTTGTAAGAGTGATCCAATTTATGCCAGCCTTTTTTAAAAAAGATTTCCTATAGAAAACTATAATACACTCTTTTCAGAAAATTCTCACACTAAACAGTTGGAGAATCATTAGGGTGCTAATAGGCTAGTAGGTTAAAGGCTTTAAAACTAGAGCAGGCAGCTTAAGGTAGCTTAACCCACGAGAAAAAATGATTATTTGCCCTGCTAGCAGCTTATCTGAATGAAGTCTAGAAGATTCTGTTTAGTTCTTATCAAGGAAGGCCTAATCACAATAGAAAACAATCACAAATAGCAGTCAAGACTTCTTTATACTGGAATTAAAGTGCAGAGGTTTAAAAAATGTTAGCAAACATTTAAAAAATCTCATGGGCAAACTCCATTTTAACATATTTAAAAGTCAAAGAGAACTGCAGGCTAGGCTACTTTTCAGCAGACATGCTGGCAGGTTGAAATATCTTCTTCAATTCCTACATTGTTTAAAATGAATTAATACATCTAAAAATAAATTCAAAATAGATATCATTATAGGATCCCTTTTTTGCAGGTTCAGTACTGAAACCCAACTGAACCTGGTTGGTCGTGACTGCAGACAATCCTCCCTATTGAGATGGTAAGGACTGTTGTCTGATATTGGTCACGATATGTATAGCCTCCACTCACAAAAATGTTCTCCTTATGTAATATATATATATTTTTTTTAACAAATGAATTTATAAAATTTTTATAGTTTAGGTAGACACTAGGAACTGGCCTCTATATGGAAGGTGGCATCAAAAACCTCACTTGTTTTCTAAAGGAAGGATTCCCAGACAAGAAAAATGAGTAATTATACTAACGAAAAAGAGATATTTTACATCTTCCCTTTAAAGAAAACTTCACAACTAAAGCAATGTGGGAAAGTTTACAGTAAGATCGCATGCATCATTCCTGGCTAGAGAATAAACAAACTCATGAGGAAAAGCTTGAGTGTTTTGATTGAAAAACACAAAGTTATGTCCCTACTAACAGTTAAGATACATTCATTATTTTGACAGAAATTTGTCCCTTATATAAGCATCAAATATGCATATCTAAGGCCAAGTAAATGATTTAAATTGTCATTCAAAAAGAAATAGCTATTCATAAAAGATTTAAATTCTTTAGCTTCTAGAAACTATCACTGTATGTCTAGACATTCTAAAAACTGTCTAGTTCAAATCATTTAAAATCTATTATCTATATAAACCAATATTAAAAAACAGCTACAATATTTCAACATACAAATAGCACATATACAAACTAATTAGAATGGACTTGAAGCTTAGAAGTGTAAAATGATTTCTGAAATAAAGTTCTTTAATAATTACTCTCCAGATGGTTTCTATTTTTAACCCATTTGATTGCATTAAAAAAGTATTAAATATTATCTCACAGTTTGATTTGATCAATACTATTTGATTATACTATCTCACAGTTTAAAGCTGACACCACTAATATTTATATAACCCATCATGAATTCTGAATTTTGAAAACACAGTGAGGCAGATCATTTTTATTTATATTTTAAGAATTTCACATCAACAAACCAGATTCTTATCTCTCACTTATGTTTTCATTCGTTTCACTCTGACTAAATAGTTTTCATGGAGTATTCCATCTGAACTCTGAGTAGCAGGTATGTTAGCTTTACAGTTTGTTAGTCTGCAGTATTAAATGTAGACTTTGTGGCATGGAAAATGCTAAAGCAGTTGAACTAATTTGATTCCAAAGCATGTGCCAAGAAAGACATTAGCAATTTGAGTAGTTGCACAAGGCAACTCCATAACTCTCCAAAATTGAATGCCAATTTTTTGAAGAGTACAAACACAAGTTGGTTGGAACATGATCACTTAATTCACAAACTGCTCCAATAGCAAAGACACTGAACCAGGTAACAGTATAGCTACATACATGTTTGTACATTCCATAAATTTTATAGGAAGGATATGAATATCAGCACCCTAGATTTACAAAGGTATTTAGGCATCTAAAGATATAGACAGGTATTCACTCAGATGCACTCAGATTCACTCAAAACACCTAGGTGGGTCAAATGGCAGAGGTCATGTATTTTAAGTCAAAGATTACTGAAAATCTATGGGGAGTTAGAAATACTTTCTAGATCTTTTTGAAAATTCCAATAAATAAGTACTTCCAACTATAATTTAAATACTTTTGAGGAAAGAAGAATTTTTTCCATTATTCAGAATTAAAAGTAAAAACTTGAAGAAAATACAATTTCTCTAAACACTTGTCACTGTAGCTTACTCTGAGTATGATCTTTATTTAGTTTTAAGCTTCTGACTTTCTAGCAGTATTCCTAGATAGTTAACAGAGATTGCTAGAAAATGGTTTATAAACACTTTGAAAATCTTGTGTAAATTCCTAGAGGTTAGCCTTCTACGTATGACCCATTTCTCTTTTCATGGCCCATCATCTTTTATATTTTACATTTAAATTCATACTGATATCACTTACGTGATGTTTTAGAAGCAAGAAGAGTGATTTTTGAGCCAGTTAAAAACTGAAATCCGAGAGCATTAGATTGGTCCTCTTCAGATCGGTTAGCAAAGTCTAAAAAAAAAAATCAAAGCCAGCTTGCTATAATTACACTATAATAACTTATAATATCACTAATATACACCAAACTTCAAGCAAAAGCAAGGGACTATATTAAGTTTTGCATAAGCAACCTAGGAAGAGCAATTTGAGGTAAGGAATTTCACAGGTATTTTAGTAGACACTCCCATCTGTGTCTGTTCATATATGGACAGGTAGCTGAGCCATGCTTTTGTCTTATAACACGTTGCATTTGTCTGGAAAAGGTAGTTTCTTCAGAGTTTCAGCTATATCATTAAACAGAAGTAATAAGCACTGCACAGTCTAAAAGACCATCGCTTATGATGGATGCAGTGCTGTAGCTCTCCTTTAGCTCAGATGTCTATATAAAATTTTCATTATAATGCTTAAATGGCCCCTAGATTTTTCAAGTTCTGTTTCATCTTCCCGCATACAGGACAAAAAACATCTAGCCTGCAAAAATTAACTACTTTGCAAAGCTCCTGCCTGCCCATCCTACTTTAAATTCTATGTATTGGACCACATCTGGTTAAAAAAGCTCTATTTTTAAAAGCACCACCACATTTTAAAAACTACCATAAATCACATCTCCTCACAACTCTTCTCCTAAAATAAGCCAAAAAAGAAGTGGAAGGGATACAGTTCCCATCGAAGGAGTAGAAGGGATACAATTCCCATCAAAAAGCACACCAAAAATCCAAAGTTTCTTCACAGATCACATCATAAACAGCATACTTATGTTTCTTTTCCATCACTAAAAAGAGGATATCACCTCCCTCTGGGACATCAAATCTATACTTTATGTTATATTTTCAACAATGAATCTATAAGTTAAAAACAAATGTTCTATTTTAAGATTATCTCTGAATAGAATTTCATAATCAACACATTTATTATCATTTTTCCATAACAGAAACCTCTGACAAAAATCCAGAAATGTAGGTCTTTAAAATAAAAGTTTTTAAACTTTTAACTTTTTTAACTTACCTTTAAAGTTAAATTAATATTTATGCTCAAGGGAAATGTTACACAGCACATACATATTGGAAAGAAAAAGGTATGTTTACTGTCAAAAAGATGAAAGCCAGGCTAGAAAAAACTCATGATCAGTCCTTTGATATCTCAGACTAATGTATTATTTCATCTTTTCAGAAACAGTTCATTCCACTTTAAAATGTTATATTAAATTTGTTGGCCCACACAGCTTTCATCAAGAGACTGTTCCAGGGACTGAGAAACTTCAGCATTTTTAGACTACATTTACTCACAATCACATTGTAAATGCAGTTTATTCATTTGTTCTTGTACTAACATTACCATTTAGATCAAAGATATACCCTTGAAATTTTACTGAGGGCAACTGCATTCCTTTTTCGCCTGGGTTTTGTTAAGCTAAATTACACATTTGTGTACACAAAACGGCAGTTTTATCAGAGACACATATAATATTAGCCAAGATGGGTAAATCTTCTCGAAATGTTATTCCACCATTCCACCAATATTAGTTTTGTAATTTATTTAATTACTACTTTTTGGCAAAAGTTTCCAGTTTGAGTTACTAATACATCTTCTCTTATGGACATGTTTAAAATCCTACCTGGAAAAATGGTGAGAAGGCTGACGGGAGGTTTATTGGTGTCAATAGTTAGCTTGTGGTTTGCTGTTTTTGAAGGTTGTGTTGGTAAACAAATTAACCGCAAAGGTAGCCTGAATTTACACTGTGCAACTTTTATTACTCCTAAAAAAAAAAAAAAAAAAAATACAGATTCATCTTCCATATGCATAATCTGAAAACAAGATATTTCACACTTTTCTCCTTAAACAGGTATAACAACGAAATTTTATTTTTAGGCAGTTAAGGGGAAAAAAAAACCCTACATAAAATTTTCAGTCATGATTAACTTTCCACTGAAAATTCCATGTTGTCAACACAGAACCTGAGCACAAAGTACCTTTTTTGAGGCAAGACTGGAAAGAACACAAAACAAAATCTGGATTTAATGAACAGAATTGTTAAAGAATCTGTTAAATTCTCTTTATTTGCTTAAATGCTGAATTACTTGAAGGTATATTCATTATTTATCTTTCAACTGATTACATGGTAGTGGACCAACTTGTAGTAGAGCAAATGGGTTACTTTCTTGGGTAATGGGATTTCATACCAGATGCTATTTTATTGGAATGGTGCTAACCATGTGAGAAAAGAGGAAGTTTCAACAATTATTATTTAGAAAACATTATTATTTCAATATTATTTAGAAAACATGTTTAATACAATTAGTCAGGAATTTGCATGAATACAAGTAATGCTTATCTAGAATTCCTATCAGGTTAGAAATTTCAAGGATGAAAATCCTTGGTGCTATGAAATGCGGACAGATGGCTCTTTGGAATAAAAAAGGGTAGGGGGAAGTAATTATGTTGAAGCAACGTGTAAAAATCAGTGCAAAACTAGCAGAAAGTTGAAGAAAGATCCTCAAAGCTAGGTTATCCCTGTGCTCTAAGAATTGCTGAAAAATGTATTTTTAAAAAATGTGACATTTCGTAATGATTTGTCCAACTATTTCTTCATAATCCAATAGGAAATTTTAAGACTTTTCTCATGACAATATAACAAATATCTTGCTGTTAAGCTTGGACCTATTTCAAAGACTATTGCGACATGAAAAAAATAGTAACAAGATTATCCAAAAGATTATGAAATACTTTCAAATATAAAACAGGGTGTTTTTCTTCTTGTTTCAATCTATCTTCTCCTTGATTGCCTGTTCTCAGTGTGCCTCATCATAAACCATATTTTTTCAACATTTCAGAGAAATGCTGACAGAAGGAGCAGGGGAGATTTTTGATTTACAAGAATTCAAAATAAATATAAGAAAACAAAATCAAGAAGTTACAGCAAAATTTATCACTAGAATGAAATACTCATATTCAGAAATTCTTTCAGAATGCTTCTTTGGGCCTGCTGGACTAATTTTAAATGCAAGTAAGGAAACCCAAAGCAACAGTAAAGTCTGGGAAGCCAGAACTTCCTTAGTCCTTTCCTGTTATATCTAGTAATTGATCTTGCTTCGTCTAGAGTTGTGATGCAATGCACACCATATAATTTTAACACTGTAAAAATGGAGAAGAAAACATATAAAAACTTTTTTCTTAGATTCTCTTTGTCATGTTTAGAAGTAGACTCTGTAGAATCAGTTACTCTGTAGTATAACTACTCTGAAATATGACTGAATCAGACTATCTCATAATGTTTCTATCATAGTTACAGGCTTACTATGTGCCTACCAGATGAAAGCAATAACATAATTACATGCACTGTAGTTAAGCTTCCACTTCCAAATTACTCATGCATTAATCTTAATTATGTCTATAATATGACATCTGATGTGTATGATAATGAAACCGTTAAGTTCAGAACTGCAATTTGGGGTGACAAATATTCAGAGAATTCACGCCTTTTCTGTTACTGATGAGACTGAATTTAACTAATCTAGTACACATCACACTAATCCAAACAGAAATTTTACTGGAGATAATTCTACAAAGTTCATTGTGCTCCACACAATGCAGTGCTCTTTAGCATCAATAGGTTTTAATCCTGAGTTCTTAAATCAGAGAACACAAGTCTTAATTTTCAGAATGCCACCCATAATATGTATATTTATTTTTTATATTTTTTTCTATATATTTAATAATAATTCTATGACTTTTCATGGAAAAAAATGCCACATAGTGACAGCCATTCTTGCCAAGAATAGTGTTTTGTTTGAAATAGTTCAGCCTTTACTTTCTACATAGCATTTTGAAATATCCAGAAACCCACAGGAAACGAAGGGAGGCATTAAGACAGTATCCTACTTTTTCCGCTTCTGGGTTGCTCGTAAGAGTATGAAAGATAAGTTTCAAACATATATCTATACATATACTTATGTTTAGAAGAATACTGCAAAACTGAAAAACACCCTTTTGGTTGACCCCAAAATCCATCACAAGCAACATTTTTCCCCTGAGTGTGCTAGAATTTCTACCTAACATTTTTATATCAGTAAATTATTTCCTACTGAGACTGTTGTATACCTGTACACAACCAGATTTTAAAACTATTCTCTTTTTAGCCTGCAATATGTAAGCTACCCTTCCATTCCCGTTTTGTCTTTTAATTGTAACTCTTGCAAGTATCATATCCATAACAACACCAGCTAAATTTTGTGCTGTCATTTTTAATCACACAGAAAGTAATACTTTAGCTTTGAACAAGATGCCTCAAACAGGATTTGGAATGAATAGAGGTTTATGACATTATTCTCAGAGCTACTTTTTTTCCAAACAGAGTAGCATTAACTGCAAATCTTGAAAGCTGGAAAGAAAAAGCACAATGGCATGATAATTTCTTTTAATACCATTTTTATCTTTTTTTTTCATGTTTCAGTAAGAACTTATAAGGCAGCAAAATTGTAGCTTTATTTTGGGTATCACAAATAACTTGCATTTCCAATCTCAAAGCAAAAAACACGTAACATACTGCAAACCTCCTGCATTACGTATGTCAAAGCCTATTATAATTCAGTGAAAAATGTCATAATTTCTATTTTCCTGCAAGCTTCATTCATTTTCAAATTTCTCCTACATTCATCCTTACAGCAGCATCAAGCCAAGAACAGTAGAAAAGGTTGTAGAAATAGTAGATAAATTTACAGCTCATTTCCAAATCTGTCTTGCTCTGTAAGTGTTCTCACTCTTAAAAATATTCATACTGTTTTTTTTATTCACTTACCTTCAGGATTAAGCTCTACCATTTAATCAGCAGCATAAAAGAAAAGAGAAAATTATTAATAGGTTACAAAATAAGCTAAATCAAGTCATATTTGTAAGTAGGCAAATACAAAACATAATACTAGTCAAAAAACAATCATGATGGGTCATGCAACCATTACTCAGCACCATCCAGGTCCTAACTTGTATTAATCCTTACTTTTATGAACCTACACTGTTGTACTGAAAACTAATTTGATAACAAATAATTTAAATGTAAAAAAAAAAAAAAAAAAAAAGGAAAAAAAAGGAGGAAAAAGACTCTTCAGATAAAATGAACTCATAAAAAAGCCCTTCATTTTACTATGCTAGTGTATTACTTAGGGCTTTAATTTATTACGGTCTCAAACAAGCTATGTTAGCACTGATGTTTGTGTATAACAGAGTACACACCCAACATTTGTACATTTCCCAACTGGAATTTGGGAAATTTGTGCATTTCCCAATTGAAATTATTAATTTTATTAAGATAAAATAAAATAAAATAAAATAAAATAAAATAAAATAAAATAAAATAAAATAAAATAAAATAAAATAAAATAAAATATTAACATTTATCCTTCCATATAAGTTCTTGTAATTTCCACAATTCAAAATAAGATTTTAGATGTCATGTCTCCCAGGAATTGTTTATACATTTGTTTTGCATGTAAAGACTTGAACACAATCAAGATAAGATCTATCTACTTTCCTAACCAAAAAGGAAAACCTAAAAAAATCCATCTAATATCTAAAATAAAAGCATAACTAATTTTTTCCTGAAATAAATAATAATTCATTCATTGGCAAAGGGAAAATAATCTCTAAGTTTCATATACTGATCTTCTAAACGTAAATCACAGAAGAAAAAACAGCAAAACTGGAAAGAAGATCCATACACTCAGAACCAACCTACACAGTTGCACCACAGCAGCAGTTGAAGCCACATGACTTTGTATAGGACACAAGGAGACTAAGAGACAGTATGGAAGAAATTGCATAAGCTGTTTGTGCAGGATCTCAAGAGAGGGGGAAGAATAACATTTAATTCCCTACCACATACACCTATGTCTAGCTAAAGAGGACATGATCAAGATTTACAAAAAGCACGAGTTTAAGTTGACAAATTGACAAGTACTGACAAATACTCACTAGCGCTGCTGTAGGAAAATTAAACAAATCAGCTTTCAGTTATAGATTGCAGAGTAAATCTACATACTCTAGCATGAGGGTAATTACGWTKTTTTTWWWYWKWWTSASWAWWYWMWMWTRWKYWSRAYWWRWTTSTWTKWWMAMAAWRAWYMMRTWRCWMTGYTAKWASYRMWRSAGGKAGTAATCWKTYCCARYRSKYWTTYMAKTYMTYSTKYTYTYYKGGRARSMARWWAWWRTYWCWTTYRWTRGMRKYMCYWKWWKKYTKWWKWKTYWRRWSAKGSRAYWMAYTKMTYACSYMAWKWKKKKYTCMSTKMAAKASMKKAATWRAARSAAAWWWRTRGRRYWRKWWSRRWARYTTRCAMARYYRSTTMWWSKGYCATWAWCWWSATTWTAMMRYWARRRMAYWRRWWRYSMWWSTTAWTRMWRCWWMAKAMAWWRYWARMYMWAWMRASTKYKGKWMWMWSMAAWMYWTRMTWGMYTTAWTTWMWRCTYWYWYTMAAMWWYKTYAWRYRWWGKTYAMAAKRWWKASRWAAWCRGARASMWMTAAWWRSAAAMRRMWWRKMWATSTRWAWKCTMYWKYKGMWCWYCWKTYRGYRTWYKSTAYRWAAMMRSAMAATYMYMYKYTWRTKYWSRYRSAMRWSMATKYMYMYWYAWAWAKWYAKAYWKRMMSWYGRKWTMWRATSMRWYTRKYWYWKMWRWYAWTAMRMWWWTARWTSWRWTWRCASRARMARWARAKGCAASMRWWKCTRKYAKWWMMRGRRAWMYTTCMTWMWAWAKTYAYTTSYWTSMWKTSYWWSCTTYRTMWWATMATSSTWKGWAMYWTTWMTRWWMYWMRWWTGWRWWWARMRCCWMKMMTYWKMWRASYAMWRYMMWSWWRRARMWCMKWAAAWYTCARAWSARRTSYAWTKKYTKMWWRWRWTCWKRRSWTYSWWYAWMSWCYTMMYWWKKTKKMCTRYYMCWTKYKKAWKRAAMARMSRAASYYTWTSYTTWMMKWWGARMRMWKMMGWAAARMMMKMWWWYMWYRSRRWGMAGWRMMRSAWSMSWMARRRYARRAKWTSYTWGSWRMSCMWWSWRMRRYARMWKKWSWSRTTWCWYTKRWTKKSRRMWMYAWTTMMCTKSWWYWRYAYWWWSYMMKCWSTKSMSASWWCWKCRGGGSKKTKWMWRRMYTWKRYWYWRMMASCRKTMWWYSMTMMKKYWSSWMMWCWGGSTSTTYCMMAKMSARMRMAWWGSAWWKRMYWWAWWSWMRCMWTYAKWMCYTKYWYWYWKMWYAKYWGTRMTATYYTRCMTAYRSWAARYWKCYARRMWWYSYCTCMWRSSTKTYWYMWMTKGARRATAWWWYAAYTTGMACCKRKTKMWKCWYCYSMYKYKSMKSKCYWYMYYWRMAYMCASASAWSAMRSYASARMKWWWKKWRKWRKCWKMGYWMYTMMATTYTWYWKSYWWYMYAMWTTWKKWWKKTSTSWWMMYMWRSMRARWRRSATKTMASAGKYSTGAWGKRSARKCASSWSMWRTWMRARRYWGSWYKCMMMKSMRKWTRTSTKSAAAARWSYRMWTKRYRGKCTRTWYMSTKMAWRTRYMYYSRRRWWWRWMRWMYRYTRYAYWWYAGYWGMWWWKRKWKYWWMWKWWKTYWCMKWWAWMWWSRRMRWSGAWYTKKYYSMMRSASWRYRMWAKWSSMRMWTYTMMWCWYAYKKYYAKSTWTRKTTTYWGWKYWKYCWMWMTKMWMWGTWKYKTYMWMWWMWRCWWGYTWAARWRCWSWKAWWWRWGKKWRARRRYWWAKWAMTMYCTGWRRWSWTRAWMYWKAMYAKWWYYRSYWAMRGWSYKWKRWAWWAWAGTWKTARMKWMTCASMWRMAAWGTWWWWRAAWTAWYYWRKWKTWYTYTKWWSTTAYWKAWWWTMASMYWWMAWTAWWRRYWTGKWMTWWSKWRRAARMYTWMAAWRRKKWRGKAMYWKYTYMMAWKTWYTTTRWWMMTWKWSKMCWWRATWWAKWWATSTYKAMATWTAWKTRMWRWRKWKYRWTWTYTKTSWWWKKTYMTWTKTKYTYAWTTWAMWRKWRRRTWAWRKKWWMTYTYKYMWMWWWMARAWARMWAAAARRRAAAGAAASWWKRAWAWMRMAKWTWWYYYWAKRWWTAMTWKWYYCYKRMWWYWWARAACWRMWYMYWKWYKTWWRWRWWMMKTSASAGWMARRKYMSAKYTGMKWTKTMCARGWMWCAARWKSWMWMAKTMAATWKAKASTRKKYMYARYMYWSYYMYWRMTGTWSATKWAMWMAYAKCWKMMTRWSMKKMKWMCYWGMARYRYWYYCYKYYKCKYCMWSTRYMSAGGKRRMCARSYKGYKKMKRMWRCAWKSWGWATYAGMWGMAKWWTAKWKRSKSYWWMMWKWKTYTTWGCRTWYAAGMTKRARYTYYYRYSRYWRRMMWWRMWRKGAMWWWGSTSKYWRTAWARSTGRSYYAWMTTTMTKWTMTRKKMWWWWAWKKKTCMKRYWWTTSSTSTWYMRAAKYKYWYWSWRAKGMMACWYRMARMYRRRSMRRGSGRRRARGKKRYTRWWKYTTTRWKKKTWYKWAWATGTRAAGYARWWKGWSTKYYRWWMTWMAMKKWTKYATTKWTATTRMAYRGMAMWWTGTTTRAKYYRYAAAMWRKSWMYMARRTAWYMMWKYRWYTYWMWRRTYTSYWARKMASRWRKRAKYAWYTMRCAWTYAGYKAAYKYYWWWATKYCWAMWGWSWRKAMRARKCAMSCAARMWWTSYKWWCWWWYWCTKRMAWWWYSMTMMKMAYWRMWGRAMMACKWMWMAKSARATKMASYWYCYMSYKYMCSMKRCTGCMWGYAWSYMWKKMKSMRWSYRSMYMSYWCWSMWRRYWTWKWRYYMWMMWMSTSAYRKKYAKMSYYMCTSRKMAWYRCCMWYTYRGKSMRGTKCMWWMMKGRMMRWTTWKTKYWYMMWRRCTMSWYYTSMAKRYMWMYTKTWWTTTYYMTTMWWAWAWWWWKRKKKWWAYWRGKACWSWYAMTWKKYYWWWWRYCMAWTKYKMTSMATSCAAKTMTSMMYYACKWWGYAYWTRWAAMWRYKYRSWKWWRKMMRCWKSWMWAMMSMRCTKKMWKTWMCWKWWARCMRSYYWRYTSRMYWKKCYARRCWSMTKRMTRSRWMYRYRMWWTMYTCASTGYMWKTYMWYTKTYYKMCWATKTWTTWWYTTTSTRWWKYARCYWYYAWRCMMWKAWYMCYYCYTYYMKATCTMATWKMSSMRWMATYTRMACKWWKYYSWKRRYRYTKWSTMYWCWMARKYTWWSAGSWWAMTWKRTKKARTYMWWKYYAYAMMAKYAYMAARGGMYWKWMAYCWMMWRSARMKSMMWRWWWAKWKSMSRMMCTRRYSWWRYMKTSCYYRYSYMMTSYMTSAWSMYMCWARTSWSAWKYTMWAWKRWWRYYKWYASWAAKWRTMTCYTKWGMWGKSMKKSRMKKRGAARRCCWYWTMARSSWKTYTKYWSKGSATKMRYSWKRWGMWAAAKAYSTYWGCMARWAWKWTWTSYMRMMWRCATYTKASYTKRTWAAAWYTYWKTTGATWSRTCWRKGTSTKSYMWWYTYAWTRWKKKMAYMKMRWMWCYMMYMWTMYWMMTKYTRRMWSATYTWKWSWSTSCTMWYSYWTTSYYWSYWMTWWTYWYWYWRKKGSYARMWYCACCWYWYWASYWSCMMMATYYCRTTCWSYWYSMSYCYWWWCTMTMTKSYRKAAAAYWTKSAWAWWTTWAWTAWAAACWRMWRCWYAAWKCAAWWWYTCWMKMTYTMMTWTGARMRMTKRWKWRMMTKTKTKWWSWYRRYYWTRACWMYYWSWWSWWTWMWKYKKTSMWTYWWKYYTTMMWWKWMTSMTWWMWWMWSCAYWTYASWMTKTSYKWTYWTWRWRWCARMMAMYATKTSYWRYKKMMWRAAKRAWGKAMKYWWATYWYWGWTKGWTWSYARRMASAGSSMMAWWYRYMTKATYTTCWTKYKYYWYYAWWRMARWACYWKSATRWCYMWGYMRKKWYKMMTWWTWTAWWTKSKRWAWYKTAKSRYWWRKWKMARRMYMYAKRWTTMMRTRYRATWWYWCSRSMYWWAYKKAAWWGRKCWGWWMYAWTWWTWKTYCMSTKMSKWRKWRWMSTWWKWWKTYRAGAMWRTMRSAMWWTKYRMRMRGWTMYYWMARSMRWSAWYWKWYMKMTRWYTKTYYSKSWKMYRGMRMTSSAMRWWKCMASTWYCTARWYYRRAWWWRWWMWWRMARKTCYTTGRATKYATTRCMWARRRRRRAWWSMAWSTKYWWMKWMMMMYSCACWMWCWSKMWTYMTTTMYMWYMRAASAWWKRMAGASWSYCTSWRYRRSKSMWRWRWTSKYKTKMMYTWTMWRTYWGWYTKTCTRWMTTYTTKKSWWKMAAYWWWTWAMAWTGTWSAYTTKYYWTTWWAKRWWAMYAWWRWWKWTWYSSTWSTTWKWAWSKWAKRWGRMRMWWKWMKWKSAACMAWWRWCWARKWWKRMAWMRRRKGASRWKWCAYMKRRWSAWAWRGRWKSRWRGKRRSMWMKARAGRKRMWYTWKWYSMWYYMSMMYKSMMRYAMWRKGTRWCRKAGAKSACRTSRMWMAKGATYKYWYCCARWTGRRKTKTSWMYAWCYCTRWRTATYTRTAGMSAWRGWKWYYMYWYWAWYKMKYCKRKMWKYYYKKKCMARRRCTCWGYYWCWCTSRRWRWCAWSWAGMTKYYYYYTWWKTTCCYSCMRMMYWYWYSKKKSWWKKRTWKKKRKTKKTKTYSTYKWKKYCKKTSMMWRWCYTMMAMTRAAWASAKWSKRRWMCMRKYYTSYTMWYTYCMWSCMYYRWGWTATWKWTWYWAWMTTWYSWKAWYMSMYMAWMRRMYWYYYMKWMWWMARRMWAAAMMRWTMYRRMKTWMAWMRGRYAKMSKWWMMYYYTWRRGMWRWTRYWSSAKRCYYMWRWKCAKMYYMKTAGYCCWGMASYSMWYTMKMWSCMSCWKYKYYWSWKYSSYMWKRKWSWKRRRAKSSCWRWAMWKSWTWMWKTYKCMAKATKTKKYYTYWCYWWSKSTWWKTMGWKKKGKWYKMWCWACWCYSTMRWMSTKMTGRMRMTSYWMTWGTTWWKRMMCYMYWKAWWMYYAYWRRMMTYYWKRRMCWMSARGKMWCAYTKYWKMYTYWYKGRMARMYTRKCKWCCWYSAYRAMRMYCWSKYYSYTMTMWRMAKKRSTGMTYYCYYWKWWKKTMAKWMYYYRRYCWGWWMTSRTRCCTRRTRTTMWKKCTKYMYWRSTRYWRSAMMKTSTCYKTKMCYGWGTTSAWCWTSAWRWKGKWTMWMMMYRMMCAGTWGWYYRRYMTRYMSWGRTYKMTMTRKWTKKCWKCWCMSMMYKYWRSKMWWYYAGYTWCYYCYCCYARWWYYAWWYWRTKWKYWARMTTRSTRARRRWRCAYWMYKWSYMTTMRYMYWRGTWWWTKAKKAWWMWAWTKARYAKRMYWARWMYKAGKAYWKWMSYMTRSKRRWMWSYRYTARCWAMARKMCWCMAWMTKKWYWCTSCSAWCWMSWKYKMRCSRTYSSAGMYKRYMSWKSSKRAARARMAYRWRGCMWWRMATRKSWKCWYWMSARTMWWKWKAKWTATYYYWCYRYKKSTMKCWRAMWKYMWTWWRAWYWKSACYSTRRRRCMKYWYRMMWRWYKYWAWKTMMKSCYKWTTATYMCCYRWSYWKWTYSSCCTSYYCMWKTWWSRYCMSSCTYMMMACTWYWWKSYYWAWTWWWWWCMMWRMTAATMARKMTKWSSAACMTRTYSRYAWARAYATRKRYKSMCTMTWRKKSAKRWSKMTYYYATMKWYCWKSWMKMKRWRTKSKTYTWMARAMARWRWWRMAWRRWMAKASRWWAMMAAAMYYWGWYKMYRMSMRGWRYATYMARTTKWTRRYYKKMWAYMTSYRSMTKKTSCTSYKCMWMWMCATTYCYSKMATWRRMWKRRWMKARAAKRMMWCRWYYKGKSYAYYCWKKSMWSKKTSSYWRKWTWKWMYSMYAYMSYWMRKGCWMSKWWWWSKYRWWWWRSSTKTYTSWGWWKYCYMAWSKMGWYAKWARWMWSMWMWKKAWACARTAWYWSSAKAWCMKWAMMAKAMKYCYKKWCWRKCCTKSKCMKTYWYTYYRMWACWWYTMWYAWYYRMSMMSSKRRMWSRYRWYWAWYCYYWYWKKAYAWRGSRTYKKAWCWKYRRWYMYKWKSMSWYMRWRMWYYKYRRYWYGKWRKYRWMSMYAMMWYTYWMAYKKYWYWYMTTYWARRWGCTSCWWTGCKYMWWWRTWKGWKMGSMSWWRMKSCMTWRMMWWRMMWSYCYYMCYKTMRRSMWSYCMMYWKACWSMCYWKRGTCWTYKWCYYCMWYTSYYTKSYCMKCAMKKYMSWSKGMMWMAKRYSWSTWGWWSGKRSWYMYYKGWSRSSKSRRGGWGKSMYYKKRMWSSKTKCWMSWGSMAMMTTRMKCAKSKRYSSRWYWCMMTCYKKGMYMWYTKCTYWRTWCTSMKMMWKMYKMMYYMYYYMCYYTRGSRRRTWSRGGAYMMRSAKRTSSWTTTGSRGKKWYYYMYRRRWSMWYCWYMKRGRAMAAMTKYMRWSYGYRKMTKMWSMAGWMYKWWYYTYTYTMMYRTKMKSRKKWYWSMSYCMKSSMMYMKRMYKCCYMKWKMRGCTSYASMAYCWSSYTMWSYRGRKMWYYYMMMWRCTYRCMYSKAWRSCASMYKKTGYTYTWGRTRTTCCYKKRKRASMWGGRRRGKYKSASWMAMYSWKCWCWRSWRSWSMCYYMSAMYCWTRMMKSYKWYYMTGKKRKYTYMGTYWKWWYYKYSAMARKCTKMSKRKTGCMSKMKYTYWSYCKWRTWRWKWSSATTTMYTWMYTTYWMWWMARCTSTTRWTYWWTTWKTWRWAAAAAAAAAAAAAAAAAAAAAAAAAAAAGTTATCACAACAGTCTTTACATCTCTCTCTGAAAAGGCATAAAACTATCAAAAATAAAATTCCTAACTCCTTAATTTAAAAAAAGCTTGCAAGAAGGGCACTTGTCATATTGAGAGAAATTAGATATATATTGCATTTGAAATTCTACTCATGTTCGTGATCTCAGTGAAGCAGACAGAAAACAGGCAGGTTTGTTAACATTTGCCACCAATTCAGTGCTACAGTCTGAGTTAGGCACAGTACCTTCACTGTGACTGATGGAACTGCCTCTGCTTTTACCTCACTGTCAATGGCTTGCTGTGAAGAAAAGATGAAAACAGAATAAATTCAATATTACACATGAATGAGTGAACACAATGAATGCAATATTACTTCCCTAGCATCAACTTGGTAAACAGGGAATTAACTGTAAAGGACTTATCACTCGATGACAGATTAAAATACACAAAATATGTTTCATAGCTCCTTCTGAAAATAAAATGCCTCTGTTTGAAATTGCGTGCAAAAAGGATAGCAAAAGGTCAGGAAAGCTAATACACTTTGATGTATATATGAACATTTGAAACTGTTTTGCTTGGCACACTTCTTTTTACTGTATATTTATTCAAATTTTGGAAATTACTTCTGTTATTGGGCAAGGAAAGGTGACTTCCAAACTGCCAGTAGATTATACACACCACAGTATGTACTTTATAATCACCACACACTATCTTACAATCAGAATAATATATCTTGAACTTCAAAAGAAAATTACGGTGGTCATTGTTGCTCCCATTTTTATATGTCAACAGGCAGTTCCATTGAAAAACAAATTCATACTGGTCATGGAGTCTATCTTGTTTTACGCTCATATATCATTTTGCAAGGGGAAGTCTCTACAGTTTCAGAATGTATTCTGTTTAAACTATTTTTAAAGAATTTCTTAACAGCTAGTAAAATACTAAAATGCACTGACATAAGATTATACTTTCTCATGATAACTCTTTTCAAAATAACGTGTTTGCTAGTGTTGTAGAGTGTTTTACATATCTAAACTGCTATATAAATAATAATGGTTATTGACTTATTTTCAATTTATCTCTAATTTCTACTTCTAAGGATCTGAACTGATGGTTATCAATATTTCAAAATTTTCCTTTTTATAAAGGTACATACAGATTCTGCATCCAACTCAGGTGAAACGTCTGCAATGACGATTACATCTCTCTCTCTTTCAGAGTTGGGCAAGATATCTGGAAGAAAAATAGAATCAGCTCTCCTTTAACAAATGTTCAGTTACATTTCTAGAAAGATCAAATGATTTCAACAACATCAAATTTATTAGAATTTTATATCATTAACATGATTATAGGTACTATTAAAGGGGGAAAATGGCATTTTTTTGAAGAGAAGTCTTTCAATTTTGCAACTTAGATTTGGATTCCAGTCTAGATTGCTGTCTTATGGATGATAAAGTATTTGTATTTATCATAATTTCATAACAGACTTTTACAGCCACTACCCGTGAACTTCAAGGATTCCACAAAGACTGTAAAGAATTAAATTTTCTTTCATTGCACATATTCAGTAATACACCTATAATAAAATACATGCCATATACCTCTCACGGCACACTTTCTTCTAAAGAATTGAGAATGAATACATTAGATGAATATACTGTGTCAAATACTGTAATGCAACTAGAAGACATCTTAGAAATTTCTTTGCATTGAAAATATATTCAAAGTATGGAGGTTGGTTGAAATATGGTGATACCAAGAATTACACACAAGGTAAAGAATGCTAACAACTGCTAGACTTATGTAAATTTACATGTGTAAAAAAGTCGCAAGGTTTAAAATGAAGACATGTAAGTATCTTCAGGAATAACTTTTCCTTTTTGGAAAAAAGATAAAGGAAGTTTCCTAACTTTAAAAATATTGGTAGCTTTCTGAAAAGTACTTTTCAATGTTAAATGTACTGGAAGAAGAAGGAAAAAGAAAAGGAAATAAAGAACTTTTAGTTCCTAAAGTAATTGAGAAATTAACATAGCAACTGAGTAATTAAGGAAAGCAGCCCATTCAGAAAGCTCCTAGAATTTTGTTACACCTAGACCACCAAGTGTGTGTTGTTTCATACTGTTACACACAAACACACACAACTGGTTTTGCCAATGGTAGAAACCAGCACAATCCATTCCACCTTTGTGGATAACAAAATACCTATCTTTTCCAACTCTATCAACTCTTTTTTCTTCAAGTTGTTTCTTCAAGCAAACCATGACAAAGGTGCCTCAGATATTTTTCTATTAGAAATAGGACAGAGACCATAACCTAAGTTTACATAGAGGCATCAGCTTTTTGTTAGCATTAAACTGCACCAAAGCACTCAAGTTTAGTCAGTTATGTTATCCAGACTGATGCAAGTAACATTAGATTTAAATTAATGTACTAGTAAAAAAAGAAGGGTTTGAAATATTACATCAGTTTTTATAATGTAAATCCTCCTTTGCAAAAAAAAATATAAAGCAACTAAAGTTCAACAGTTTAATGGTCAGCACTGGACAGAAGACAAAACATATTTATGGAAATAACCACTCTACATTTTTTTTATATGATGAGCTAATTCTAAAAACCTTCCATTTTTGGACGTCAAAATGAAACAAAGAAAAATTAATACCATATAAGGGCAGACATTTAGAACACCACAAGATCTTACTGCACACACATGAACATACACGAAAGAAAAATCAATGGTTCATTTTAAAGACCACCATTCATTTAATTGAATCGTGACCTGTGTTCAAAAGTTTTTTATTCAACTGTCCAAGATTAACAGATTTAAAGACTCAGCTGAAGACCTGAAAAAAGCCAAAATGCAGCAAAGGTAATGCATCACAAATTAAATGACATTTTCATAGCATTTTTCATGTTTTGTTTTAACAAAAGTTTTCTGCTAAGGTTACATCTGATTAAAATTAAACAAGACCTTTTCAGATCACCTCTTCACATGAGCAAACATTGGCAAGATCTCATATGAAAACATTACTGTGACACCTTAGATCAGCTTAAAAAGATTCTAATGAAGACAAAAAATAAAGGGAAAAAAAAAAGAGGAAAGAGCAATATTCACAGTAAAGGTGGCAATCTCACTACAGTATAATTCTGTTAGAGAAGTTTAAAGGACAGGGCTTTTTTTTTTTCCTCTCTCCCATCTCCCCCCTTTTTCTGCGTGCTCCCTCTTTCTTCCCATCTCCTACCTCTCCCCACGACTGTCCTCTCCCATCCCCTTGAAAGGACCCCTGTTTTGTCCTTCTCCCCCCATCTTCTCCTCTCCTGGCCCTCTCCCCCATCTCCTCCCTCCTGCTTCCCCTTCTCTCCCTTCCTATATATGTACTTGGCACAACATGACAAAATGCAAATTACAGAAAAGTTCTTCACAAAGTGATTTACTCCACCCATCATGGAATTTTAGACATGTGCATGTTTAAATAACCAGCTTCTGGATTTGTTAGAGTAAGATACCCTGATGCTTGTCCGTCACACCAGTAATGGGAAAAATTATATGCAATTACAAAGAGATCTTTGACTTGGAAAATCAAGTTAATGAATGCAGATAAGGAACTACGACTTTTCTAGAGATTACAACCATGTGTTTTCTAGCTCCCCTTTTCACACAAATTATATAATTTTCAACATATATTTTGAGAATGTGCTAAATAATCCCTAGAAAATATTTTAACTAATACTTTCTAGTTGCCTACAATCTTTTTCTTTTTTTTTTTCAGAGTTTCCTGTAAAATGACATGCTCTGGAATCCCAATGCAAGACAGATGTACTGTTTGAAAACTAAAGTTATAAAAACACAGTCTTTAAAGGATCTTTATAGAAATTCTGTGCCATTATTTGAACAAGTGCAATGTAAGTTATTAGCAACACACGTAAATTCCAGAGTTTAACATGATCAGTTATTCTGTGCAATACTTTTCATATCTCTTGCCATGTTCACATATAACTGCTTCTGAAAGAGGTAACAGAACAGTTGCAATAACACAATTCATTCTTTGTTAATTGCATGACATTTAAGAAATTGTTTGTAATAAAAAAAAAGAACTTGGCAATATTTTTGCTCTTTCTGAAGCCTTATAAGTATATTAGACTGAATGCATGAAATAACAGAAATTTTCTTCCCTTCCCTTGCCTGCCATTTTCTCTGAACCTTAGCACCAGTGAGAATTCTCTTCAATCTGACATAAATACCTTGCCTGCTCCAAGAGACATTATGAAAATACAAATACACTGTGTGTATCCAAGAGCTAAACAGTCTGTGATTTGGTTGGTATGTTTGTCATCAGGAGAAAGGTTTTTTTTTTTTTTTTAATATTACATTTCCTACAGAAATGTAAAACATAATTTAAGTATACAGCAATTTAAAGGCAAAAAGGAGAGCCAGGCAGTTAAAGGTATGTACAGAAAAGGGAGGAGTATACCTTGTGTTTTTGTGGCTTCCTTGATGATTTTCTGAAGTTTTTTCATTTCAGCATCAAGTTCTTCATAGTTTATTTCCCTAGATTCAATCTTGGGCGCCTGGAACAGTGAAGGATCAGTTCCCAGGTAGGAACACTGAAGATGCCCACTGTCACTCAGAGTTACTATTACACCCCTCAGATCTCTGCACAAAAATAAACAAAGCTCATTAAGAAATGAGAAACACACAAGTAACTATAATATTGATTTTTTAATGCTGCTTCTATTAACCTGGCTATAACAAAATTCTATAAATACAATTTAATAAGATTCTTTGGCCAAAACAAAACAATAATACTTATTCATATGTGTTTATGAATATCAGTCTTACTTAACACAATCACAACTAAGGAGGAATCTGTGTTAGACAGCTTACTAAGACAAAATAAACATCATCCAAATAACTCAGATCCCGTATGAACAAGACAGGCACAGGAAATGACCGCAACAAACAAACAGAATACAGCGGTATCCATTTTTATTGTGAAGTTATTATTTACATTTTTTTGAAGAAGAGATATTCATATCAGTATGCAGGAACATGAATTAGCTAAACAGATAAGGATATAGTAGAGCAAACCACTAATCAGATGGAAAAAAACAGTGGATGCAGCAGGAAGGACTCAGGTGGCATCCGCAGCATCCCTTATTCTTTGACTGCTGCTGCTGCAGCTACTGCACTGGTTTAAAACATAGCCTGGCTCCTCCCTGAAATATCTTTCTGAAAGGACCCATGGTTCCAGAAGATTCCCCGAGATTGATCTAGATCAATTCAAATTAGTGTTTCATTAGCTATGCCCTAGTCCATAACGCTGTATTTTCCAAGAACTGTACTTGACTGATCTTCCTCCTAGAAAACCTCACTCACGGTGATCTGAGCACATCTGAACACGTACCATGCAGGCACAACACTTTAGAAGGGTATTTTCACAGATTATGGGACAAAAGGGCAAGTGCTGCCAACATTTGACTTATCCTGAAGGTTTTCCAGAATCAGAAGAGGAACACAGTACTAAAGGAAAGCTAGCAAAGCTGTTAGTTAAGCTAACAGAAAACTAACTTTCCTTCTATTTTTAAAATGATATAATTAATTTTAGAGTTTACATTTATTTTTGTAATTACAAGATGATGACATACGCAGGCCAGTAATACATTCTTATTCCATAGTTAGAAACGTCTTATGGCAGACACTGTCTTGGTATCAGATACAGCCGTGATAAAATAAGGTAAAGACAGGTTGAAAGATTTGTTTAACTAATTCCCAGACACGTTAGGCCACTCTCCAACAATTTTGACAGACCATGGAGAACCGGAGAGGTGCCTGAAAGCTGAAAAAGAGCCAGTGTCACTCCAGTCTTCCAAAACAGCACAAAGGAGGACCCAGGCCGCTCAGCCTCACCTCCATCCCTGGAGAGATGATGGAACAGCTCATTTCAGATATCTTCTCTAAGCATGTGGAGGACAATAAGGTGATCAGGAGTTATCAGCATGGATTCACCAAGGGGATATCACTCTTAATCAATCTGATAGCTTTCTATGATGGTGATGACTGGCTGGGTAGATGAGAGGAGAGCAGTGGATGTTGTCTACCTTGACTTTAGCAAGGCTTTCAACACTGTCTCCCAAAACATCCTCATAGGCAAAATCAGCAAGTCAGAGGAGCAGCCTGTGAGATGGATTGAGAACTGGCTGGATGGCAGAGCTCAATGGATTGTGATCATCAGTGCAGTGTAGTTGGAGGCCTATAGATAGGTCGGTCCCCCCGGGGTTGGTCAGTATTAGGTCTAGTTTTATTCAACATATTCATCAATGACATGGACAAACGGAGCAGATGTTCCCTCAGCAAGTTGCTGATGACCCCAAACTGCAATGACTGGCTGCAGTTAGAAATAAGGACTTTATTCAGCAGAACAGTCTACAAGTAAAATAATATAGTTGTCTAGAACTTATGAGATCAAATTTTCTACCTAATGGGACATTTTAGTTTAACATTGGTGTTTTAGTCATTAATCTCGACTTAGATCAATTTAACAGATTTATCATCAAAGAGATTTGAGCATTTACAGGAAACCATGAATTAAATAACTTCAAAAGGTGTTTTGGTTACTCAAGTACTGTGGAGCTCTGAAATGACTTGTCAGAGATCTGTAGATATCCTGGAGAGCACCTTAGCTAGTTATAATTCGTAGCTGTAGTAACCCTATTTTAAGTCAAGGGTTGGACTGAACAAAAATATCTCACCTATTAATCCCTGCCTATTTATAAGGCAGGTTAATAAAAATGAAGTCCTGAAGTGGCCAGGCACAGGCTATCATGAATGTTCCTGTGAAGTCTGCCTTCAAATAAATCTGCACTTATTTTGATCAACATTTGTTCTAGCCTTGATGCCCTTCAAGTCTGCTCAGGGACAAAAGTGCTGCTTTAGGAAAGCAGCATAACCAGGGGCAACTCACCTTTGCTCCAGCTACTGTTCTGCTGTGCTCTAAAGAAAAATATTGCTCACTATGAAACGCACAGGAATACAGAACAGCTTTTTCCAATAGTTTTCCATGTAAATTCTCTCCCTAAATTTCTAAGTCAAAAGACACTATAAGAGAAATACAGGCAACAAGTTGTAACTTGTTGTAACTGATAAATAGTATATTAATTTATCTGTTAGAATGTTTGTCATATGGTCACATTGCTTTATTTTCTCAGGTTTTTATAACGGTGGTTAAAGATGGTGAGGGGGAAAATGGAGTGTATTTAAACAGTTTTATAGTAGTTTCCCTACAGCTACTGCACTCATACAATGTCCCTGCAAATACCATTTCTTCTTTTGCACACAATCTGCAGTTTCAATTACTTGTTAAATTTCTTTTATTGTAAAGTTTTTTTATTATTATTATTATTATTATATATCACAGAATAGTCAAAGCAGCAAATCTAAAGGGACACTTTAACAGAGAGGAACTCAAAATATGAAACAAATTATTCTGGTATCTAAAATAACTTTACAGTGCAAAGCAACTCCTACACACATATGGTAATAATTTGAAAATCTATCTTTTATTGGATTTGAGTAATAATAATGGCATATGCTTTCTGTAGGTCTTGTCTTATTAAACAAATTGCTCACAACACAATGCTTTAATAAATTAAAATGCTTTGCATGTTTCCAGCTATATAATACCAAATCTATCACTCCAAAATTGACCCTGAATTATGGATTCAACTTCTCTAATTTCTACTTAAAGCACAAACCAAGGTAGTATTCCATAGGCTTGATTATTGTCACTATTTATAGTTTTAATTGCCTGTATTTGTAAAAATAGCTAAAACTTTTACTTCTGAATTTCAAATTAAGTCTTGGTAATTTATATTATTTGTGTCGATAATTTTGTAAAGCCAAGTGCTCAGCAGTATCACTGCAATCTTTATTGATAATGTTATGTGTAAGCAACTGAATTAGGATACTAATTCCTGGACTATGCTCAATCATTTGTTCATTTTAACATCCTACAAAATCATCTTTTTTATGCCATAGCACAACTGAAATATAGTGCTCCTGGAAACTCCTGCTTAAGTCTATCATTTCCACCTCACTTTAGCTGTAACTGTGAAGTATTTGATAAAATACTGCAAAGCATTTGAGAAAATGCTGAAATGCAACAAACTCCAAGAACTTTCTAAGTGGAAGCAATGAGAGTAAAAGTCAAAAGACTCCTCTTAATCTGCTATAGAACCCATTCTCTAAAATCATATCCCTGGCTGAGTATTTAACATATCAGATAGAATCCAGCTCCCACTGATATTTAATTGTGTCTACGTATCAACAGATCTGCCTTGTGCTCCTTTGAAAACTGCTTGCTCATGAATATTTTGTGTTCTACTTCGCAGCAGAGACAGTAATTTTTTATGCATAAGAACTCTCCATTCTGCTACTACAAATAACTTGTTTGATCACAAAAACTAACATTCCTTTTAAGCTATTTATTTTATGTATTTAAAATGCTCTGCACACTCTGAAGAGGGCATGCAAATATCTCAAATGTATATTAAAAATATTATAAAATACATAAAATATTGAATAGCATTAAGTGGCACAGAGTTTGTGCTGCTCCTGTATGGAAAAGAAGTCTTCAAACCTCCCTTTTGTGTGATAATTTTGGCCGGGCTATCTTAGGAGAATGTCAAACACAAATCCAGGTAAAAAGATGTATGAAATATATGAAATACAGACAAGACGAAGAAGATGAAACATGCTTTCATGCAACCCATGCAAACTCTGTTTACAAAGAACAAGTTAAGACTAAGACAAAAGGCCAAAGACTATTCCCCTGAGTTGGAACTGAGGTAGAATAAAACCTGAATTTGGCCAGAATGTTGCCATTTTGCATGCTTGCAGGATTCATAGACTTCAAGCTCTTCTATGGTATTTTCTCTCTCCCTCTCTATTTGAGAATGAAAATATTTTCATCAGTGACAGGATTTTCACACCCCTACATGGTGATGCCATGTATCATTCCAATGAACTAGTACCTTACAGAATGCCAGCTTCTGATCACGTCTTGTGGAGTTTTCTAACTGCAAGAGATTCTTTGCCTAAAAGGGCGAGCACTGTCCAAACAAACACACACAAACAAAAAATTTTAAGTCTTTCACCAAAAGCAGGAGGGGAAAAAAAGCAATGGAGATGAACATTGTTTCTACTTTTCCAGCTAGTTTGGGTCAGGGGGCTGCTTCTACCAGTTCATTGCTGCCACCTGCGGGTCAGCACACTGTGTTTTGGAGGGCAGGCTGAACAGCCAAGCTTTCACCTATACAAGTCCTAAACATCTCCATGTCACATTAAATAAAGCACAGAGTTGATTTTTCTTTCTTTTTTTTTTCTTTTTTAGCAAGGTTAATATAATAGTGTGATGGTTGAAATGTAAGGAAAGACTAACGTTATGTGCAGAGTTAGACCTCCATGCATAACGTGCTCTTCTGGCTCCTTCCAGTAGAGGACATGCTGATATCAGCAGGCAGGACAAAAAATACCATAGGAGGCCTGAATAATTAGAGGACTTTTTAAAAAACGCTGAACTCAAGGAATTAATTTCTATCTCTTTCTCCCATCTCCTCACCTGGTTTGACACTGCTCAACCTTCAAACTTCAAAAGTCACTGGGAAAAGTCTAAAAGTGATTATTTTTGACAGTATTTCTTACTGCCCCTTCACTCTGTCTTGTAAATAGCAAAGCTGCTCTTCCTAAGAATCCCTGGCACGCTGCACTGCCAGCTCTCTACTTCCCATCTTGGCACACGCACCCCACCTTTCAGGTCCTAGAGCAGAAAAATAATGCATTTTTTACAAGACGTTTTTACAAGACGCACTCAAGAGGCTCAAAGTCAACAGCCCTACGCTGTTCACAATGACGATCTTTCAATCAGGATGTCCAGCACTTCCATGGGCAGAGCAAGTGTCAGGACACAGCCACAAATTCCAGCCTACTGCTCCATACCCAGCTCCGGGACCGAGTTCAGCACCTGACACAGGTATATTCCACTCTGTCGCCACATGAAAAAGCACAAAGAAACTGCATATTAATCAAAACAAACAATCAAACAAAACCCCACATCTTTGGTTTAAAAACAAGTCTTTTTATGTTAAAGGCTAAATTTATTTGCTTTGCTGTTCTTGAGCATTTAAAAATTCCACTTTTAAGGGTTTCTCTAGAAGCTTGAGGGTAGGAATATTTTAAGTGTTTTTCCAAAGAAAGTTGAAACCCTTACAAAACCACATGTCTGTAAAAACTAGGCTTTTTTAAAGCAAATAAGTGACATGAAATAAAATTAGAAGAATTGGCAATATGGGCAAGTGCTTAATGCCATACAATATACATCATTTAAAGCTTCCAACTTGCTAGAAAGCCTCTGTCATGAATCCGAGTGCATATCAGATATAGCGTTTGGCACATCTGTATTTTTTGCAGAATCAGAATCCTACCAAGGTGGGTTTTGATTTTTTATTTCATTTTGCAGGGGAGAAATAAGAAGGGAAGGAAGAGTCTAAACAAACAAAAAACAATCTGTAATTCGTGGCTGGGCGAACTATACACATCAAAAAAAACCCTCTTCAAAAGACCTTTAAAAATGGTAATATTATATGCTGCTATTTCTTGCCAACTTTAGTGGCAATTTAATGATGAAAAACATCCATGTAATCAATTTCTTTTTCCTAATAAAGTTTTCCTTAAAATGCAACTATGTTTAAACAGAAAGATTCTAGAAGCCTCTGTTTAACTTCTCAAATCAGGCGACATATTCTTACAGAACACTCAAATAAAAATTTATATATATACACACACACACACATACTTATAACTGAACAGTTCATACACTGCGTCATAACTGGCATTGCTTCTATTACAGTACTACTATATAGAAAAAGGAAAAATCTTTCAGCAAACTGTAAAGTTTGATTCCTGCAGTTTTCTTTCCATAAAACCATGTAATAAGTGCTAAATTTTGCTGGGTTTATATGCAAGTTTTGCCATTTTTATATGGTGATTTTTTAAACAGTTGTGGTAGCTGTGGTGATGTCAGTTATAATAAGGAATAACAGATGGTCTGGAATGAAGAACAAAGTATTTTCTAGCATCTGGACAGCTACAAAAAATGAATGAGAAGGAGGTTGTTTTGACTCCACCCACTGTTACCCTGTATGCGATTGCAGTTTAAACTTTACATATTCAATTCAACTATAATATTTCTTCCTAACTTTCCAATTAAATTCTGTTTCTGCTGCTTTTCTACTGTTTGCAGAGGCTTACGCAAAATGCATGCACCTAACCTTTCAATGTATTACGACTCAGTGTCAGAGAGTAAGTTTTAATTTCAAGTTCATATTTAGACATTTTCATATTGGCAAAATGATCACCTTAATTCTCTTTTATATGTATTTATATTTATATCTATATAATGCTAAAACTTCATTTAAAAAAGCAGATTTTTAATCAGTGTTTAAACACCAGAATTCTCAACTCCACTTGTTAAGTACTCCATTAAATTAAAAAATAAAAAAAAAAAAAGTTTGCTCTACTACTGTATGATTTCTAAAATGGGAATTAAGCCCAAAATTCTTCCAAAGACTTTATACACTGACTTGTATTATATCCTTTATGAAGACAGCCTCCTGAATCAGAGTTGCAGTCAAACGTATTCAGATAAAGCACCACAACGTTTCAAGCATGTTAATCACGCCAGCCTAATGTCATATAGAGACATATATATGTCTCTATATGTCTATATGTCTATATAGAGTCATATAGAGACAACGAGCCTTTATTCTGTGAAGCCAGTGAACAGCATTCAGGGAATGATCACGGGAATGATCACTTTGTATTTCATTATCCAAACCACGCATTTATTATTAGATCACTCTAATATTATTCTATTATTACGTAACACTAACAAATCAGAGTATCTAAAGGGACTATTGAAGTAAGCTTTTTTTTTTTTTTTTTTTTTAAGTGACCGTCTTCAATGATATATATTCAAATAGTTGTGTTCAAAATTCTTTATTGTTTGCTTTGTGGGTGAGCAGGGGCCCCTTTTTAAATGCAATAAATGCAGTAAGAAGCTCCTTCAGTGCTGTGCTCCTCTTCAAGATGCAAACCAATGAGTGTCCACACCACAGCCTCAAGTCCAGCAGTTCTTATTACTTGGCTTAAGCCTGAAGCCCTCGGAGGTGCAGGCACAAGCTCTGCTGCTCATCAGCATCTCCAGAATGAAACTTTCCCGCCTCACACCGTCAAGGCCAGGATGCAGGTTAATGTGGACAGATGGGACAGGACAAAGCCAGGGTCGAGATAAAACCACCCAACCCTTTCTCTCAAACACTACTTTGAAGTTAGGGTTAAAGCATCAGGGATTTCATTTTGTTTCAAAAGCAAGCACTCACTGTTGCTCATAAGGTATCCAAGATGCCAAGAAAAATAATATTGGTACAATTCAAAGGTAGCAGGCTAATCAAGCTAAAAGGGTTGGAAATTATATTCTACTTGATGACTAAGCACCACTATATATCTTTTATACTACTAGCCTGTTACGTATGTCAAATATGCTATTATTAGAAGAGCTACAAGAAGAAAATAAGGAGGGGAGGTAGGTGAGAAACAGCAGCGAGCAGCAAAATTATTACTTAGATCACAGCAAGTGATTCTTGCTTCAGGAAGCAAGAAGTTATATCCTTCAAAACTAGATTGGTAGATATTTCAAAATATTGCAGAATTCTCTCTTGTAATGTGTCTGGCTACCTGCAACACAGCAGGAATTTCCCGAGAGACACAAAAGGGCAAGGGCAGTAGCCTGCCTATCAGCATGCACCACGTGGGGCAGTGCAAAAATTCTAATATACAGTAATTACATATGGTCACATACAAAAAAACATATGTAATCCATCTAATTCATATGCAAATTCATCAAATGCATAACAACATAATTCAAAGTGTGAACACAGATGGCCTTTGAGTAGCTGTCTAACTGTCAGCTAACAAATACATTACTATGTGTAACAGTCTTAATGACACGATGGTTTACGGTACTCATGTTCAGTTCAAGCATGACTCCCTCCATTCAAGCATCAGACTAATTATACATGGTGAATTAATAATAAATACACAAAATGAATCAGCAAGTGAATTTATACCATAGTCAATGGTAATCCTACCAATTTTTTTTGATTGCAAATTGAGTAGAGTTCATATAAGATCAGTGGCAAAAACATGGAGGCGTATAATATTTTTATGGATCATTCCTCAGAGGAGAGACACATGGGTAGATTTGCAGTCCAGTAAAGACTTCCAAGTGCAGTAAAGCGTGGATAAAAATTACTAAGTAACTCTCCTTGCTGGTTTCAACATATAAAGTCTACTTCTATTTTTTTCTGACTTTTCAATATATGCATTTGTTTAAAAAAAAAGTTTTTCATGTCAAAACAAGAAAATCTATTTATAGCTTTACACAAAACAAAAAGTTGCATATTGGAAATTAATATTATAAGAAGCTCAGAAATTCATATTCTTCAAATGTAACTTACTTCTGGACTGAAAAAACACACACATATGAGAAGAAAACCCCTTTTCCAGACCACTTTATATTTCCTCTTCAGAAAACACATTATTCTCTTACCAAGTAAAATATTTACCTGTCAAATAAAAGAAAGTAAAAGCAGATATTCTACTAACTTTCACCAGCTTCTCCATATCTGTCAACCCCTTGTAAGAAACGGAACTAAACATTTTACAAGGCATATATGTCATTTTGTTGGTTATTTGCTTCAAAAAGGAAAAAAAATCTTCTACAAAGAATAAGTTATTTTTTAATTCTTTAAGCATCACTTTTACTCAAAGGCACAAGACAATTTGGTACCCATATTCTAATTTCCTGATGTAAAAACAAAAAGATTCCACATTGAGAACCATATTTGTAAATAAATTCCATACCAAAATAACTAATTTTTTTTTACGGGTGCTATCAGACTTCACTGCCTAATGGATAACTCAGAGCACATAGAGAAAGCTGGGGGCACCAGGCAATACCATCTTGCGAAGCAAAAGAAAACCTCAAAAAACTCAGTAAACAAAAAAAGACGTATTTTGTATAAAACTTCACTTGAAAAGGAGGCAGAAAGGCAGGCTTAGGCTTACTAAGTACAACGTAAAGGCTGAGCACAAACAAAACCAAATAGTAAAATCAGAACTCGCCAACTTAAATAAAAAAACTTTCAAAAGAAACAAAGTCCTTGATTTAGAGCCGTCACGCTTTCCTCGTACAAAAACAGGCTTGGGCCTTGGAAGCGATCAAAACAGAATTCCCTTCCCCAAGCCTAAATCCAAGCTGCAGTGCTCCATGTGGTTTTAACTTGGGCCACGGCGGCGTTTCAGAGTTTGGGATGGGAACACCGCCGAGGGCAGCGACACAAGGCCCAGGCCCAACGCACCTGAACCAGCTTGGATCCAGCTTGGGGCCTGCCAGGTCAGGGCAGCACTCGGGGCCATCCATCAGACCCTGGACCGTGGCACCCTCACACGCACCTTTGCCAAGGGAATTAATGTCAAGTAAATAGAAAAGTGAACGGGCTAAGGATTTTAATCCGCTCCAAGGACCTTTTATGGTCAAGCATATGGAGACTGGATAATTCAAACGTCGGAAAACAAATATAACCTGGGATAGGCCCTTAAAAAGTGACTTTCTGCTGATTTCCCTAGAAGTTTTTTCATATGATTCAGGCAAGTATAACCCACCTTTTTTGGTAGAAGGAGGATTAAGCCACTTAGTTTTACAAGCAGAAAATTCCTGCCAACACAAAAAAAGTAAAATAAAAAAAAAAAAAAAAAAAAAA
>NW_020456165.1:2030294-2100727 GCF_003342845.1 Nothoprocta perdicaria | reverse complement strand
AAGTAGTGTTTTAGCTGACAAGAAGTGTAAACAGCTTTGTCAGAATCGCATTCCTATAAGCCTGCTCCCCTAGTTACCTGAAACTAGGGAGAAAGGAAAATCTAACATCTTTCAGTACCAAGAAGTGACTGCATCAAATCCACGAACACCAGAGAAACTGCTCACGACATATCTTTGGCAAAGTAGGGTATAGGCCTTAGAAAAATATCTGTCCAGTGCAACAGGGAAATGAATAAGAAAAAAAGCAACAGAATTTGACGTCAATGCAAAGAAGAAATTTGATTTTTTCTGGTAGGCAGCAAGCTAACACTTGCAAGCTAACTGGTGCTCAGAATTGTTTCAACCTAAGAATTGATATTGCACTCAAGTTCTCACCAAGTACGTCTAATTTCCCGGTCTCTAGTTATTTTAACAGGAGGACATCAATAGTTTCTCCCTCAGACTGCTATAGAGGAGTCTTTTTCCCCCCATCAGGCCATGCAGCTCTTTCCTAAGCTCTTTCCTTGGAGAGTTTCAGCTTCAGCAAGGATGGTTTTGCACAGCCCCAGCTTTAAGGGTAATGACACAACACAAAAATATACAACTGTCTAAGCAAGCCTTTTAATGGGAAGATGATTTTATGCTGATACGAGATAAAGCCCTAAACAGTCCAAGTTCCTAAACAGTCCAGATTTTCAATTTAGTTCGTTATGCCTCTGAAGCAATGCAGGTGGTGTTAACAACATAAGAGTCTCCTGACATTAAAACAATCATGAAAATTGCTATTAACTACTACTCATTAACAGAAGAAGCATATAAAGGTCTAAAAAGGTAGAGAACAAATGTGTGTAACAATGATTGGAACTGAACTGCCAGTTCAGTGATCACAGCTACATATATCTTCAAGTAATACATAAAATAACTTATTTAAACTCTCAAATTTTTATCTTTACTCAACTTTCAGTTCACCAACACAATACTCAGATTTTTTTAACATGAAAGAGGCAAAAAGTGTAGTTTAACAGCTTAAAAATACATCACTTATATAGCAAAAACAGATAAACCTCACTAAAAAGGTTATTAGTTCCCACTTATTTTTATTCAATATTTTCCTACTATGTTTCTGAAAATGGTAGTATGGAAATCAAACAGCTTATTCTGGAATGTATTCCCAAATGTTTTAGTGTGTTATTATCATTATTTCCATACTACTATTTGCTGTAGAGAAATAATGGATTTCACATTATTGTAAGCATAAAAATGAAATCATAAAGAAAAATAGGGCACACCCCAGGGGGAGGGGGGAGTTGCTTATTGAGTTTACTTCTCTGAAGCCATCAAAGGCTTGATCGTAGGAGCAGACTATAAAGATTATAATTTTATGACTCTTTATGAGACAGTCACAGCCTCTGCCTCAAGAGATCTCCATAAAATGGATTCTCATAATGCTCTTCTTATCTAGCAGGTCGTAGACGCACATGAGAAGTAGTATGGACATTATGGCAACCATAAACTGCATATGAACATGTATACACAGTCTGCAAAGTCAAGAATGCTCCAGTTACTTCATAAGCTTTTCAATAAAAGTGAAAGGGATACGAAAATAATTCATTGACATAGGGCATGGGTAAGGTGCTTCCCTCTCTCAGCTGTGTAGGATTAACAACTCCATGCTTATTAAAACACTTAATGGTATTTATGTTACTGCAGTGCCTAGAGGCCCTAATTGAGACTGAGAGCCCTCCTGAGTGGTGTATTAGAAAATCATTATCACATAGACTCATAAAAAGAGAATTTCCTTTTCAGTATATATATTTCTTTAAACATACCCTTTGTTTAAGTCAAATTACTACTTTTGTAAGGTAGTACTTTACTGCAGGTTTTGCTGTTTAGCTCATATTCATTCTGAATGTTAGACAGAAGGACAACCTTACTGCATATATTTACATAAATGACAAAAATCTATCTGCTCAGACAAACATTTTCATCCTAAAATGGCATTAAAACCGAAGGAAGAGAATATTAGCTTTTCTCTGAAAGCATGGTAAGCTTATGATGCTTAAATACATACAGAATACACTAAATCTAGCTCTATGATCATGCAATATCCTGACAACACTTGCTGGTCACATATCTTGCTATCACATATCTTTCACAAGCATTAAATTACCCTATACATGCACTGAGGATGCTCCTAGGTGCCTGAGCAAATGGTCTCTTTACATTTCCAGAGTGCATTTGTTCCTAACAGAAGCAGCAAGGACATCTTCCAAGTGCATCAGACCTCCTGTGCCTACAATGAACAGCTGTACTGGTCTGAAAGAAAGACAACCAATCTTTGAGGCACCAGAGAACTAGTCAAGAAAGCAACAGTTAAGGAAAGTAATTTGTTCAAACTGGAGAACTACCACAGCTTTCTTTTTTTTTTTTTTTTTTTTTCCCAGAAAAACTGTTGTGTTTTCAGAAACATTCTGTGTGGATACGAGCAAAATTGCAAAGACTTGAGAAAAAGCTGTAGGAAAGTTGGAGGTACATCCACTCCTTGGATGAGGAATTTAGCTATGTGTACAAGAAATGGGAAAGTGCTGAAAGTTTTTAATTATCCTTTGAATATAGTGATCCAAAAGACTAACTAAGCACACGGCCATGTGTACACATAAAAGTATATATACGTGTATGTTAATAGAATCATATGTAAACCAAGAAGCAAGTGTTACTCCTGCAGGATAAAAAGGACATCACATCAAAAGTGAACAATGGGAAATACTAGAATCTACCATTATTCTAATAAGAGCCCAAACTGTAAACCAGACCCATTTTCTCCCTGGGAGCAAACTATAACTTCTGGAAAGGAGATAATCATAAGTGAGAGTAGTTTTTGACAATAAAGGCTGTAGTGGGATTTCTGAAAACTCAAGATGCTAGAAATACAACAGAGTTGATGTATTGGCCATCTGCCTTTCTCCACACAGGCACACTATCAATCAGTAACTCCAGATGAGTATCCAAGATTATTAGTAAACCAAAGGCTGCTGAAGTCTTCTCAGTGTCTACTCATAAGGATACGAATTTCAAAACAATGCAGGTCAGAACTTATTTGGATTACCTCCCCATTTCTCTCAATATCTCCAACCATCACATATTCACACTTCTTTTCAAACATTTGTCTTTCAACCATGTCTCTACCCTTAGTCAACTACACAAATGAGAGATCTTGCACTGTTCCTAGTGCGTAGCTCTGAAACACAAATGCCACAGACTTCTCCCATTCCTTTCTGGCGAGTGTGTGCAACACATGCACTCACACACATTCACGTATCCATGTTATATATAAACATATCCTTGTATCTGTATATGAACATTGCACACGTATGTGTATTTATCAACACCTGTATAAAAAAAAAGCCCTTTTTTGTCTAGAATCCTTTCTCTTCATCCTTCACAGAAGGAAAAACCCAATCTATTAGTAGTACACCTGTGGGAATTCTGATTCTATAATTGCAAAGTAATCTGGGCTGAATTATCAGGCTCTAAACATTCCTACTAAGATCAAACTACTGAATGTTAAAAATGACATCAAACAGAAATTGCATACATTTCTTAGAGGTTAATTGAAACAGATGTTTAAATAATATATTTCTAAACAAACAATTTTAGGTATAAACCTTAGAATAATTTCCTTTCTTTTTCATTTTTTTTCTAATGACATTGAAATATTTTTTCCAAACTTCAAAAGCTGTACTTCATATTTATCTTTTTTGTTTTTCACTACCTTGCCCTTCTGGGATCATTTGCTCTATTTTACATTTAATATTTGCTTGATGAAAGCTATCACAACTCTTCAGAGTGTTTTTTTTTTAATCTATTTTAAAAACATTAAGCACTTATTGGTACTAAATAGAAAACACTAACTCCCCTCGCAGATTTCTAGTCTGCATAAAGCAGAGTATGGGTAAAACTACTTAATCAGATGTTGTATTTTCACATGCTCTGAGATTTTGTGACAAAACACACCATTCACGATCCAGTAAGTTTTCAACAACCCAGAGCATGTTGGCATTGCAGTTCACAGGCTTAACTACAGCTACTGAGCCTGCTGGGGACCTGAAATCATCTACCTGCCAAGGATACTCTCACTGTGCTCCATGTGGTGATGGTCACAGGCAGCCAGGACTCACCGTGTTGCTCATGCAGCATGTTCATACAGAACAGTCCGAAACTGGACTGTAAAACACTAGTTGCACCTTCCTGTAGTTTCCTTCTCATTTTAGTGACAGATATTCAGCACAACTAATACTGTCATAATTCCTTTACATTTGAGCCCTGCTTCCTCACCAGCTTTTTGCTTTATCACTTTTTTATTTAAACATTTCCTCAAATTATTTTCAATAGTTTAATATTAGAGTTGAATAATCTGTTCCAACAAATCATTTCTGCAATATCTCTGCTTTATACACTTGAAGAAAAACAGATCTTCAGTCAGATTCCCTATTTTCTGTCTCAGGAAAGTCCTTACCAGACTGCAAGGCTTCACTTTTTCTTTAAGGAAGAAGCTAGATACGGAGATAAGAGAGACAAAAGGTCTGCCCTCATGCATGAAAACCAGAAAATCTAAAACACGAGTACAGCAATTCTAGAATTAGAGAATTATCAGTACACGTATTAACATAAATGAATATTTTATACAAGAAAAAAAATACTTTGAATTTTTCTTCAATAAATCACCTTGTTTGTTACATACCCAAGAACTTTTTGTTAGGATCTACAGCTTAATTTCTCTACTGTAAAGCAATCTGAAAATGTAAACTTTAAGAAGCTACTTACTGAAAATTTGCTACTTTAACTGATACAGGAATGTGAGGAAGTTGAGCAGCCCATTTCAGCGTCACATCTTGATAAACATGCAACATGCTACTATGGTTTCCAACAAGGGTGTTTATTGTTCCTTCTGTCACTGTTAAAGACATAAAAGCCATTTTCAGATGAAAGATACCTTCATAAGTTGATATTTTTCTTTGAGGCTTGTATTATTATAATTTTTCTTTTTCCATTAATTTGTTAATTAGCATATGTGAATACATCTCTCTATATAAATACATATCTACACAGACAGTTTTTTAGAGAATTTTGAAAGGTCAAAGGGACCTACAAAGTGATCTTCTACATATCAAAACACTATTTAAGTGTTATGAACACCTAAACCAATTTAAACATAATTAAAACACGAAAAATCAAAAGGCAGTACTTTGGAGTTGGCTGACACGCTCTCTTTCCTTTCTGAGATAAACTGATGGAATTCCATAAACTGATGAAATGAGAGGCAAATCAAGAAAAACAGACTGAAAAGCAGTGGGAGAACAAGAGGGAATAAGGAGGCAGGTGAAGGCACCAGGGTGGGGCCCTGCTCGCGGGGAAAATCATGTTTAGACAGACCCTGAGAACAGACATCTAGATGGTACTGACAGAAATGACCTTGCTACAGGAACACAGGAACAGAAACAGCTCTCAAATACTGCAGGAGATGTCCTAAAAGAGGTCTATGTTTTCCTTCTGTTGCATAATTCATAATTCTACCTCCTTTCAATAATGCTTCATAAAAATATTGAAAAAGCTTTGGAGAAATGTAAAGAAAAATTTCTTTCTAACCTCAAAGGCTTTAAATAATCTACAAGATTTTGATAATTTTATCACTCCTAACATGTCTTTTTAAACTCTGCTTACTCTCAGGCCTATCTGCCCGGTCTACCCCTCAGAAAGTGTATAAAAATACACTTTTTATTAAGTTTTAAATCAGAATGTAAATCTAAAAATACGATCCTGGCAACTTTTAGACAAAAACATCAAGCATTAAAATTCTATACTACCGGAGAGAAAACTAACTTCTTTTTATCAGTAAATGACAGAAGCATCTCAAATACTAATTTACTTGCCCAAAGCCGCTCGCTCTTGAATGCTTCTTACTTTTAAGGCCTGAGCAAATTTACTCAGCTGCCTCAAGAGGTATCAAAATATAGGCAAGGATATGCTATTAGGATGAAAAATCCTGATTTAAGTTCTAAAATTTATGATACTTCACACTCACTATGTAATATTTGAAAAGAAGCAATTTCACAAGTTTTCTATCAACAGCATCTTAAGAATATATTTATTCAGGGGAAAAAATCATCTTAGTTGTAAAAACATCTTAAATAAAGCTTTTTAGTTCAATTTTCATTTACAAACCTGAGCAATAAGGAATGAAACAACTTGGGTTGCAATCAAGCTTTTTCATGAATCGGATTTGCCCATTATCCTTAAGGCAAAAGAAGTTTCTCTCACCAAGCACAAAAACCGAAGAAACCGCCTGGTTAAAGGACACAACACATATATCCAGTGCTTGCTCTCCGATGTTTAAAACCCAATCCACCTTCAAAAGAAAAAACACAATCTAGAGACCATCTGACATTTGTCATTAAATAAAACACAGAGAAAGTTCAGAATTCAAATTTTTTAAAAAAGGTATTTTTGGAAAAAAAAAATTCTAGCTACCCACTTATTTTGAAAGCAGTTGTGATTTTCCTTGTTGTGCAAAAAACTGTAAAAATATCAAAACACTTTTTGAAATAGTCATTAATTAATGACTATACTTCAACTTAAAAATATATTAAAGTATACTTCAAAATACACATTCCATTCAACAGAAAAAATGGTTTATACTCTGAATATTAAATCCACAAAATCATTTACATCTGCCTCTGCACATGTTCCTTGATAGAAAGGGCAGACAGTAAGCAAAACTTACTCTACCAACATATGCAATTCTACCAATTCTTTCCCAATGTATCTAATTGGAAAAAGTAGACTGGATTTCAGGTTCACAAACCAATCTTCACGATTGCAGTCACTAATATACATTTTCAGTCTTAAGAATAGTTGCGTGTGTGCGACATTTTAGGTGCAGATTTTCCCATTAAAGAACAAAGGATTCTCTAAGTGCAATAAAGTTTATTTTGTAAATGCAATACAGTCACAAACAGACTGTCAAACTCAAAACGAGCAATATGGCAGATATACCTATTACACTAGAGTTTGCAACCCATATTACAAAGACTAACACAGATATAGCCAATTTTAGAACATAATCTTCTTCTTTTCATAGAACAGCAGGGAATTTTAAGGCCCAGCCTGAAGCAATTTGAGCTCGAAGAAATCCTAACAAAAATCTACTAGAGTCATTCCATTGCCTTTAATGGAAGTTGGATCAGGTCCTTTGTCAGCAGACAATTTTTCCATTTGTTACTTAGCATTCAATCTTTTTAATACAAATGCAATGTACCATACAGGTTATGTAAAATAAACAGGTTTTACCACGAGTCTTTTTCCAGAACCAAGTTTTTGTTGTTCTGTTTCTTGTCTTTCATCAGCATCTGTTGCAAATGCCAGCACTTGGTATCTGATATGGAAAATTAAAAAGGAAAGATAGCAAATATCTTTGCAATTAATGCCTTTTAAAATAATAAAAAAAAAGTAAAATATAATAGTCAAACTAGGCATATGCCTGTATTGGAATATACTTATTAACAGTAAGTATTTTTAAATGAGTATCATTAAAATAAGAGTTAAATGAAAAGAGAATTTAAAACACTTCATTTGAATTTTTATCAGATGCTTAACAAAAAAAGTAATATTTACATATATTAAAGAATACAGACTAACGATGAGATTGAGTCAGGTTACCAACATATTTTCACAATGTAAAATTAGGACATAGACAAAAATGTAATGTCACTTTGTATAAAAAAAAGAAATTTATAAGCTACTCAAAAATATACCCCTTCTATTTATAACGCTTACAATTTCAAATATGCCCATTAAGTAAACTAAGCAGTTCTAATGCAAGAGATAGCTGTAAATTGGCACTGGTAGGTGGTACATCTCTCTCAAATACACTTGGAAAATAAACAAAAGTTGCGATGTTTTTCTTTGCAACTGCCAGCCTGGTGTACTAACTAAAAGTTGGCAATGACACCCCTAGAACAAAAAAATGTTATCTGTAACTCTTATTTCTTCTACTGAACTTGCACTGGTGTTATAACTTATTGAACTAACTTGTTTCCAATGAAGTTACATTAGGTGATAATGTGCAAAATATCAAAAAAAAAAAATCATACACACATGGGAAATTTACGAACACAAAATATTTTCATTCTTAAAACGTTTTATCCAGAAGGTCACAGGGTACCTTCAGCTCCTAAGCTCAAAACAACAAAATTCAGAATTTTTAAATTACAATAAGCTTACGAAAAAATGAAAAATATATTTTTCATATTATCCAAGTTATATATTTAAACAGATGACATACAATCCTCATATCTCAGGAATATCTACTGTAGTGCTGGTTAGTAATGTATTTCATTTAGTTCAGTTCTCGTATTACTCTGCTTAAAAACAACATTATAAACTATGGACTTGCAGTAAGTGATATAACTGATAACATGACTACTATGACCTCATTAAAAATACAAAATAAATTGCTTATAGAAACAAAGATTGCCCTTTTAATAGCTTCATGCACAAATTCACTTGCATGTTGTAATTTAAAAGAATTTATAAGTTTCAGATGCTGATGTAAGAAATTTTTCTCTTTTCCTCTTAAGGATGAAAAGGTCCTTTCTTCTTAAGGACACTAGACTGTTCTTAAAAATGGCTTAGATTATGTCAGTACTGTAAGCAATAATAAATATTACTGCAAAAAGTATATTTTGATCTGCCAGTGATCTAAAAATTTGAAGACAATAGATTATTCTTAATCTTAAAACAGTGGTCAGTGTAAAAAAAAAAAAAAAAAAAAAAAAATCATGGTTAACGGATTTGGCGTATCACTTGGCCACTCCTAAAGACTAGAAATAACTTAGACACCAGGAAGAAGATCAGTGACAACTGCACTCGCTCACAGTAAAAGCACAATACTTCTGGACCTGAAATAAATGTATTCATTTATTTAAAAATATCTGCTGCTCATGGCATAACTGGATGTATATAAATAAAAAGTCAGAGAAGATTGTGAAGATGAAGTTTCTGCAACATCAAGGCATGGGGAGATCAAGTAGAGGACTCTGGGGATTCAGAGGAAAGAAAGACGAGATGTTGAAGGATTCCTTTAAGGAAGACAAAACCTCAGTTCAGCGTGTGTGCTTCCCAAGTTCTCTGTTGTTCAATTGCAGAGGAGTTGCCAGGTTTAACAATTGTTTTTAATGTGGAAGATATTCCCAACAGAAAAATGAACTGAAAATATTTACCATCAGAGCTTCATAAGCCATATGAGCCCAAAGAGCAAGTATGGCTCGAAGCTAACAATAAAAATACAATTTATTTTATCCAACCACTCTGCTAGGCAAATAGAGAGGGGCTAGTCACGGTTTTGTCCTGCTATCAGACCAAAAATGGCAAGTGGGTACATTAGATGTTTGAAATTAAATATATTCCATGCCCACTTGCAAATAGGAGCATGGAAGTCTCATGTATCCTCGGTCAAATAGCAAAGTGAAGCTTTGCACAAAAGAAAAGTTCCTTATGAGGAGACCAATAAGTGGGCCAAGCAGTGTTCCAGCTGTACGGGAGGGAGAAAAAAAAAAGGGGGAAGGTGGGGAGAGGGAGGGAGAAAATGCTCAAAACAGACAGGAAAAACTTTGTTGCCACTTTTAGATTTACTTTGGAAAGCACCGAAATACTGGTTTGTGATTCTCAGTTGGATTTCACTACAATGTACCCAATTTATCTGGCTCATAACATCCCAGCAACTCAACCTTGAGATAATACATCTCTTATAAAAGGAAAAACAAAAACAAAAACAAAAAGCCTACCATTACGTCTTACCTAACTGGTTAGTTCTGAATCACTCTGCAAAGGGGCTAATGTTTCCCAGTATTAAGTGTCAATGTTTCTAAGCCTTCTCATCATATAAATAAACAAACCTCTCATGTATACAACAATGTTAAACGTAACATTCAAGCATGTTCAAACATCAATTATTTGATGACAAGTCCAGGTTATGGATTCTGTTTTCAACTGGCTTCAGCATCCAGAATCACAAGTTCTTGGGAGGTGATGGGATGCAGAACAAGCTTTCAACCATGAAATGCCTGGCTTGATGGACAAGAGAGAGCAGTGTATGTTGTTCATCTCTGCTTCAGTGAGGCTTTTGATTCCTTACAGCAAGTCTGGGCTATGTAAATGGATAGTGAGGTAGACTGAAAAGTGGTTGAACAGCCAGGTGCAGGTAAGTGATCAGAGGCACAAAGTCCACCTGGAGAGCAGTCACCAGCAGTGTAGCCCAGGGTTTAATACCTTCATTAATGACCTGGACGATGGGATAGAGTGACCCCTCCAGAAGATTGCAGACAATACAAAACCGGAGGAGAGGCAGATACACCAGAGGGTTGTATTGAGGGACCTCCACAGACTGGAAAAATGGACTGAGAGGAACTTTGTGAAGTTCACCAGATGGAACAAGCTGACTGTGAGTCAGCTTGCCATCATTGGCTCTCATGGCAAGGAAGAGCAACATCATTCTGGGCTGCATTGCCCACAGATAGTGGAAGGAGATCCCTCCCTTCTGCTCAGTGCTCGTGAGAGGCTGTATGAGTTGCTGGCTCCAGTTCTGGGCTCTGCTTAGCTCTGATCATCTTTGTGTTTTGACAGATCTCTGCCTATTTGAATCTTTGACAACTACCTAAAACAATTCACAAAGATCGCCTGTCAGTTGCGAGACTAATGAACATCTACGAAGTTATTTCCATTAAAAAAAAAGTATGGAACTGAAAATAAAGGACATTTGGGATTCACATATTTCGTTATTGCACTTTTAAGATTATTAAAGTATCTATTTCAATCTTAAACAGACCAGGAGATATTTCAAGCTGTGGACCATCACTCTGTAAGCCTAGCAGTTCTACCACTTTTTGTTCCATCTTATAGTTCTTAATTCTCTTTATTTGCTGATCTTTAGCTCCCTCAGCATCTTAATTGCATCTGCCAAGTCTTTCTTATTTACAAGCTGTGGATTCAGCAAAACATCTTGTCTAGCGAGGCTAACAAGCTCTTGCTTCCTTTTCCATGATGCACCACAGAATGCTCAAGTCCAGCACGTCATCCCCCAAGCAAATACCAGTCCTCCACAAGAGCAAATGCCTGCAGTTGAAAGACTTCTACACATTTAACGAAGGCTTCACAGTGTGTGTTTACCACAACATCCCTTTCATTGTGCATCTACCCGACTGTGGTCCTGACCTCTCAACAAGCTGGTCTTCTGCTCTGTTGCTCCTCCTCTTTGCCCAGACTGTAGATGTTTGCCAACACCTCCAAATGGACCCCCAGGCATCCCATACTAAGGGAGTACGACAGCATTCTCCACATGCACTTTTACCCATGTTATTAAAATGCAGGATTTTGTACTTAACCCTCAGTAAAGTGCCCGACTAGCTGGGCAAGCCTCCTCCCTCACTTCATCAAGTGGCTGACATCTCTCCCCACCAGCTCTCATTCCCTGAGGATGATCCTGTGATCATAAAAGCCAAAGAATTGTCAGTCACTTTTAACCTGATTCAATATTTTCCTGAAAACCAGACTCGTCAGACTAACATTTATTTGCATCAAAATAAAAATGATGTTGAAACAATTGGAAGGAACATCTCCTTACTTGAGCTGTCTAATGCAGATAAAATTGAAAACACACACAAAACTGAACTACACTGAAGCATGGGAAAGTCTGGCACCTGCACGACAATATGATATGCTTTGTGCTTTTGATTAGTTAATAAACTTAGTAAATAAAACATTTTTCTACCACTTAAATATGGCCATAAAAACAGGACACACAGTATGTTTTATTCCACAGCTGTACACAGCTATTATTACACTCAACTTAAAACATACTATTTTTCATCTTTCTTGCATCCACCTGTCACCTGCTTTGGGAAATAATCTTAGTAAAGGCAATAAAAAATAGATATGATTATCATCACATTTGCTTGCCTTCTACTTGACATCACCAAAACATACAATAGCTACTTAACAGAAACACATACTTGTAACTCTCAACCTGGCGACATGAAGACACTGTAATGAAAGAATCTGTCCGAGAACTGTAAGTTAAAGGACCAGGTAGAAGAAAACCAGGTAAAAATCGTCCGAAAGCATAACTTTCCTGCTCAAATAACATGAGCATCCCATCCATGGACTGTATACATATCAAGTCTCGACCTGAAAACAAAGAAAACAAAACAATTTGACATACTATTAATCTTAAAGTTATTAACTCATAAATTACTTAGAAAAACACAAATACAGTTATTTCATGTAAGTGTTTACTATGGGAAAGAACCCAAAGCATTCCAATCTTCACAAAAAATTTATTTATTAAAAAAGAACAAAGCTCAATAGCTAGATTTTTTTCTTAACATCCACAAGATATTAATTGGAAAAAACTGAGAATATTTCATTTCAAACCAAAATTCCTGAAGACATAAACCATTACAGTTTAAAGAAATGTTTGAATATTCCTGTAAAAGTAAAATTAATCTGGTTCTTAAACCAAAACAAGTTCTTAAAACCCCTCTATCTTAAAAGCAGCCATAAGAACTTTAATCTAGAAATTATTTAGAAATAATTTAGAAATATTTAGAAATATTCCACCTATTCCACATTTTCAGGTTTAGCTAAACAATATAATAAAAGACATAATACATAATATTAATAGTATTCATAATCATGCCATAACCAATAATAATCATAATCAATAAGTTTTCCATGCTTTATATTCATATTTTATATCTTTAAGCAATGATAAAAATAACCTCTATGATCAGTTTGTTACCCACACTACTAAAAATTGAATTTAAAAGATATCCCTTAGTAGTAAATGACTTCAAGTGCCTCCGAGCCCTGCAACTCCACAATTCAACACCTTCAAGATACGACTTGCTGCATCTCGACTACCCAAACCAAATCAAAGTTTCATTTTGAAATCTTCAGAGATTGTGGGTTCTACATTTCATATACTATGGCATTAATTCAAATCTAAACAAGTTTTGCATGTATTTATAAGACGAAAGCTGCAACAAGAAGATGCAAACACATTCTGAAGTTGATGGAAATACCTCCTCTAAATTTAGAGATAAAGATGTATTTTGGAAACATAGTATAGCAATCTGTGGAATTTAATTGAAGTCTAATTCTCTGCATTAAAGCACTACTGTGATTCTTCATAGTAATTGTAAGCATCAACAGCAATTAAAAAAAAATGCATATATATCTCTCACCATGATAGGTCTCACGGCACATTGCATTATTTGTCCTTGTGATTAAACATAGGATAAAGATTTGACTTAAGAGTAAAATATAGAATTCTAACACAAGCAACAAATTTGTGTAAGGTGACAGGAAGGCAAAGCACCAAAGGCATTTTCGCTGGCACCTCCTCCCTGTTGAGATTTTTCCCATTTTTCAAACATTATCAAGTTCACCACCTCTTCTTTCCAGACTCTATATAGTTACTGCATATCCTACAAACCCTCTTGCAAGTATCAGCTATTTAGTGAGGTGGATATTTGAAAAGGTAATTTATGTTGTTACTTGGCAGAGGCTAAATTCAATTTCTCTAGCAAAAGAAAAAAAAATTACTTTAGTTCTTCATGCCAATGATGATATATATACACCAGCAAAACAACAGTGCAATTTTAGGAATGCTCTTGTGGGCATTTTCACCACAATCACATCTCCTGCCTCTTTCCTTAGGTCTATACAGACCTTTCCTGAAAACCACTAAATTACATATCATTCTTATTTAACAAAGTTTTGTTGTTTTGTACCTTAAATCTGCTAAAGCACATATATTTTGCAGGATAATGTTACTAGCTGCTGATATCAAATACGTCTTTCTTTAATAAACTAGAAATAGAACTTTCATTCAACAAATATGTAATTTATAGAAAAGAATTTCTATCAACATGGGAAAAATTCTATTTACCATACTAACCACAAAATAAAGTACTCCATTAATCAAGAATCATTGGTGGCTTTGAATAAAAAATCAACTGATAGACTAAAGCTTCGAGTAAAACCCTTAGCTGAGAAAACTGTGAAAAGAAATCTTCTTAAATCATACTAGAATCTGTACTGATCAAACAATGCTCTGTAGAAAAGCAATTCAACATGAAATCCCTTTGAGTACTGTTTAATAGCTCTAAGACTGAAATTTTGCCTGCTACTGAAGCCAGCAAATACTGCATCTTTGGTTTTCTTTACTGCTGCAAGTGAGAAAGTTTAAATACACCATTTTTTACCAGCAGCTCTTTAAGCTATTGGCAATTTGTCACCAGCAACTTCAATTTGATGATTAAGTCTCACAATTTAATCTATAATGTTTTGAAGCTTGACATTTCCAAATAGCAGTACTTTTAAAACATTTCCTCTTCCATGTGTAGACTGAAGTCATACATCCTTCTAGGAAATGGAAACTCTTTACCTCTGCTAACAGCATAAAGTCAATGAACAAATGTTTCCTGCAACTAAACCCAATAATTTTAAGAGAATTATGGCTTTGACATATAGATTCCCCCAAAACGTTTTCTAAACAGACAGATTGTTTTAGAGTTATGATTTTCCTACAGCTTTCTACAGACTTTTTAAATTACAAAGCAGGGCCTATGGCTTCTGTTCCATCTTAAATTTTATTGTTTATAAGATTAAAAACATATTCCACATTATACAAACACATCAGATAGGCACATATACACACACGCCTCGTATGTGGATAGCTAATAAGTTTCCACTCAAATTTGTATAAAGCAGCTTTAATAAAAATAAGTGTTATTTAACCTTTCAAGTATTATTTATATAGCACGAAGATCCAGCATTGTTTGATTTATTTGTAACTTAGAGCTGATGTTCTATAGCTGAAGTCTGTGTATTCAAGAGGCTAAAGCATCTACTGATCAGTCAGGATGAACATTTGGGTTGCTGCTTATATCGAGCCAAAAACTTTGCAATGACTTTACCAACATAAGATTCAGAAATTAGGCAGTGAAAATAATCAGTAAGTACCTTAGACAGGCTTCAGTTAAAATCATGGGACTTTGATAGTGAGTATTTTTTATTTTCACACATACATCTTGTTTCTTTTTTAATGTATTGTTTTTCATCATTTTAACATCTGACAAATTGCTGTTAGTGTAAATCAAAACAGAAAAAATACACGTCAAATTCATAACAGTTGTAGCAACTATACAAGTTGATAGACTGTCACTTGAAGCACACAAAGGCTCTGACTAAACAAATAGGCTAAGCCAACCTAAAGTTTTGCTAACCCTGGAAGGATCAGTCCTACCTACTTCCAACTGGGCTCAAGTATCCATCTTGGCAGAAGACACTAGAATGCCATCCAGAATGTTTTTGATTGTTTTTCTGTTTTGTATTGTTTTGTTTTTTAATTTTCAACTAAGCAAGTCACCACACTACATAAATTACACTACAATACCACCCAAGCTCAGCAGCTGCATTATTGAGAGATTACAAATTACTCAAAGAAAGCTTTTATCCTTCTTATCCCTCCACCTCACCAAAGCTCTCCCACAATCGGTCCCTTCAGTAGGTGAAATTTTACAAGATTCCTACTATCATGTATCTTCTGATCAGCAAACAACAGAAACCATTACAGAAGAACTTGGGATGCTCTGCACTGGTACCGTAGGTACCTAGATTAATGATACCGAGCTGCTACTTCCAATAATTGCTGACCTTGTAAGACCCCGCTGATATAGTCTAGATAAAGTAAGAAAGTTAGCTGCATAAAACTAGCTGTCAACTAATAAGCAAAACTTCACTCAGAAATCTGTATAAGCAGTGAAAACTTTAGTAAGTACCTGCCCACTGGCAGTACTTTAGCTATATAATGGCTTCCAGAAATCACTGGCGGCATTTTATTACCTGATTTGCAAGAACTCAATGACCCACTTCATGATCCAGATGTACATGTGACCATAGACTCTGCTTGTTATCTCAAAAACCGATTGGGACATTTCTCCTCCCTGACACCACTGGGGAATTGCAGAAGTTAGAACTCCTCAGAGGCACCAAGACCCCTCACCTCATCACTTTGCATTAACTGGCTGTTGAGCCCTCCTTTCCCTTCTACAACTTCTTTATAAAGGGTACGACTCTCTATGTCTTCAACTTCTGTTCTAGAGTTTCCTTTTAATTAATCTAACATCAGCATGTGATACTCCACAGAAGAAATCTCCATCAAAATCTGTCCTATGTCCATTGCCTTAACCTTCAATGTCTCCTGGCTAAAATAAACAATTTGTTAATTTTTATTCTTCTGATGAAGCTAAAGTATCCAGTGCAGTACAGCAGATATTATTATTGGTGTGCAGCAGTGATGATTTAGTAGACAACCTATTACAATGCCAAGAACAGCTAAAAGAAAAGTCCATTGGAGAAGCTGAGCTATTACGTAAGGAACATTAATATTATTTTCTCATATACATCACAAAATATCAAACTTATGATTGTCAATTTGGTTACAGCATGAAAATAATAATAGAAAAAGAACAAAACCATCTTCTCACAAATATAAGAAGTTATATGTCCTATTAGACATGCCAATATTTACCCTTAGCATTCATAAATGCATTCTTAAGCACATATACAATTATCATTGTTAAAAGTGCACTCTTTTTAATTATAATGACGCACCTGAAGTCAAATAAAAGATGACAGGTTACTTGGAGCATTCCCGTGATTCCCACTGCATATAGTGCGACCGAAGCACTTGCTTAAGAAACCAGTGTATTTGAAGCACTTGAGACCTGACATAACAAACCTAAACCAGTAATGACTTATTGCCTTTGATGGCATCACATCTTAATATTAATAGCACATTGCTCATATTTGGGCTCTTTTTACTCCTTTTAATGTATTGTTAAATTTGGATTTCAACTAGCTGGTATTAATGGATCAAACTTCAATTATCAAATCAATTACAAGTAATATAATTAAAGAAAATTAAGTTACGTCTGAACTTTTTCCCAAAACATTTTATGGGCCCTCTTGTTTTCTTGGCCATTTGTTTTTAATGTGTAGCTAGTGAATGGGGGTTTTATGTTTCACTCTAAGAAACGCCGTCTTCCAAGAGCTCAGCCAGAAGGGTCCATTTCAAAAGAGCTCATTGCAGCCAGTTGGCTTTGCCAGTGACATATTTATAAAGTGAAAATGTAACCCATAGTGTTTTCTGCAAATCAGATGGAATCACTTAGTGTACTCTACATAGCTTTAGCAACTTGCCTCAAGAGGAATGTCCCTCAGCCAGCAAGTGTTACTTTAAAGCACAAGTCCGGCTACTGTCGTTTTGTAGCTTCACTATTCTAGCGTGATATGAATGCATTTACGTCACACTTTTTCTTTTTTTCTTTTTTTTTTTTTTCTTTTAAACCACAAGATATTTTTAGAGCTATTGCAAAGCTAAAATGAGAGGCAGGTGGTGACTCTTTGAAATAAGCTTCTAATTAAAGCTATTTTGGAGCTCAAGTTTTTGCATGTTAATGATTTCCTCTGCTTGAGTCTCCCCTCTGGCTCCAAATCATTTCCATGAAAATAAGTACATTATGTAATCACAAGGCCTGAGCACCATGTGAAATCATGCAACAAGAACTTCAGCATCAAATGGGATAAATTAGAAAACAGGGCAAGCTTCATAAAGTTACAGATTTTAGAAAGATGTCAGCACAGATAACATTACCGCCACCAAGGGTAATTCAAAAGCTTCAGTCAGAAGTTTAGTGTGGGAGGAAGTGTCAACAAATAAAAAAGGATAAAATGGCATTCAAAATAGACAATCATAAACCAAAGAGTGTTTTCTTTTAACAGCTATATAGGAAATGTCTTCTTAATTTAAGAAAAAAATCTACAGTGCATTGACCATAGTGAGATGTATACAAGACGCACTCCCACAGACTGGAACAAAAATCATTGTCCTAACGTGACACAAGCAAGTAGATTTTTATTTTCCTTCCTCGCTGAGATCTACCTAAAACGCTTCTCCCACCATAAAGTCACCTCCAGTTCAAAGCTGCTTGTGGAGAACTCAGCTTGCAGCTGAATGTAGCACCTGAAGCAAAACAGATCTGGGTCAACGGTGAGAAAAGCACTTCAGGAATCACTTCTGACTAATGGAAAAACCATTTGAAAAATACACCAAGCAGTTCTTAAAACAACGTATGCCTAGTAAAAAGCCCAGCTTCAGTTACTTCTCTAACCCAATGCAGGAAACACATGTTGGTGTGAATTCAGAAGGTGCATTGAGCTGCCGAGCTCGGTGGTCTGGTGGCTGCTTGCTGCATGACCACGGGAGGGATCAAAGCTCAAGGCTTCAGCTGAAGCCCTTCGTTCGATGGCCAGAGAGTCCGAGAGTCTCGCCAAGGCAGAGAGACGCTCTGAGCGCTGCGAAAGGGGAAGCAGAAACGCTCAGCATCACTCAGGACTAAGGCACCTGCCCCTACCTAACAAGGCAAGGGGAGGACGCAATGGCCAGCTGAGCCCTCTTCTACTGGAGGTGACAAATCACTGCAGCAGGAAGGAAATAAAAATAAGGGAAGGGGCTAGGAATTTAAGAGAAACTACATAGGAAACACTAAACCCTTACACTCTGCTGATGTAACGATTTTAACTATTTCTGATCCTTTTCAAATGTTATGGTATTGAAGAGAGTGAACTTGTTTTATTGCCAAAGTTTCCCAAATCCCAATGCATAAAAGATGTTTGCGCTGCGATAGCTCGCTCTTTCAGAAGTCTCCCTGGTTAAGACCAGGAAGTAAATTATGTAGTTAACAGAACTGCCTTAAGAAACGGTTTTTTTTTTTTTTTTTTTTTTTTTTTTTTGCATTTCTCAACCATAATGTTGAATTTCTCTACCTAATCATTTGCAGATTTCTACCTGCTATAAATCATGAAGAGGAATTCACATGGAAAAGGAATGCTAGTATGAACAAGGTGTCTCCAAAGGTCAAATCAGATAACTTGGACATTACTCACACAAACAGCCTTTTTCAGGCTTTAATCCTCTCCTCTATTCTTGATCCAACTCCAGCCATAGAACAAGATAGCAACTAGATTGTGCTATTTGGGAATGACCTCTTTAAATCTCCTATGGATCTGAAAGGATCCTCGGGGGAAAGGAATTTTGATTCAGTAGAGCAAAAGGGACTGGCACACAGTACACAGACCCAGAGGTAGCATAGATGCAACCACCAGCACGTAGAAAAGTCTCTAATGGAAAAATACCTTGCAATTAGCACTGCATAAAGATAAGAGAGGTAAAGTGCCCTCCTCCAAACAGATTGTAGTGACTACAATTTGCTTATTAGAGCCCTTGTTAAGCAAAGATCTTTTTCAAGCATTGAAGATTGGAAAAACCTAGCTCTTTAGTGCAAGCTCGCTGCCTCTAACAAACACTGCACCTCACAAAGGGCTGATCCTTTCTCAATACATTTTACAGATGTTCAGATTAAACATCTTAATGTATAATTAATCTGTCTAAAATCAATCAATCTGTCTAAGATTTCTTGGACAAAGTAACAGCAGGTCTTGGAAAGAACATTAGCTGTGCAAGAGGGAGCGGATATACACGTAAGTATAGCCTGAATAATGAGGATTCATGGAAGGACGTTGGAAGTCTTTCACTTTAATTCAGTTTCTCTCTTAGTAACTTGTCAATGTAACTATTTTCCAAGCTCAGACAACTGTAGAAATCTAGTTTGAAGTCCCTGCATTTAGCAAGGCACTGCAATATAAAAGCACAGCCTTTTTTTTTTTTCTTTTCATTTGATCAATTATCAAGAGACTATTTATACAGGAGGCAGGAGAAAACCTAATCTGTGAACCTACCCTCATCTGAGATTATATGCACATCTGAGATTATATGCACATATATCATGCATTATGTATATATTACTTAACATCTCACTGATCTAGCAAATCTGCCACAAATAAGAAGGAAATAAAGACAAATACTGTCAGCAGTTGACTCCTCAAAATCAATAGCTTTTGACTAAATGGTTATTTAATGCATCTGAATATCATTAAAATGAAAATCACAAATAAGTAGTAGACACTCCACTGTGCTCAACTGAAGTTGAAATAGAGACCCTATTTTGTGGTGATATTTCAAGTACTTTCAAAAATTATCAGTAGGATCTTAAGTCAATGTGTTAAATCTGTCTTCAGGATTCAAAGACAGATTAGTGTGCATAAAAACAAATAAAACAACAAACAATTCTGATGAAATTCAGTAAAATTCTCTTTCTTTTCTCTTCTTTCTCCATTTTCACTCATTGTTCCTTCAAGTCGGCAACTTCCAAGACTCCCGAGTGCTTCACAAAGCACTACCCAACAGACAGAAAGTACTAAATCTTCCTTTGTGGTCAAATGAGTCAGTGAAATTACATCTCTAGAGGAGAAAAAAAAAAAAAAAGGCACCATTGTTACCAGTTTCTTTTCTGGCAATCTGAGAAAAAGACATCATGGATTTTAGGAGCAGGAACAAGTATTTTAAGACTATGGGAAGCACACTGCAAAAAGTCACATGATCATATTACTTTGCCACTAACATGGTAAAGCTTTGTTTTCAGTCTTTTTTGGCCAATAAGTTACTTTTGGCAGTAACTTTTGGTGACATACCTTTTCACTATATTCACTTGTCATATTACCAGACAATTGAATCCATTTTAATTTTGTACAGCTGAATTTTCATGTTGAATTTGCAAAGCTGCTGCAATGTTTCCTGTTCTTCTTACCACAGACACTAAGCAAATTTCTGTGGATTATTCATATCTGTTTCTATTCATTAAACCACACTAACAATCAAGCTCAATCTCCACATTTGGCCTTACCTAAGAGGTAATGAAACAGGCAGCCAAGCATAGCACTGAATGCTGACGTTACAGAATAATTCTCAAGAAACAATTTTTGAATCCACTAACTTTGAAAATTCTCTTTTTGGTCTACTAACCTGCTTTGGGGGTTACTTGAACCCCTCAGATTTTTCAAATTCTCCTTAAAAATTTAAAACTTGGCCAGCTCAAATGGCAGCGTGGTACAGCACCAGCACTTAAATCATCAGTGGGCAGATGTTCACTGTTTGGCAAGAACTGTGATTTATGTATGTTCAAGTCTCATTAAACATAACTCTCCTTAACACTCAGGAAAAAAAATGGTTGTCCAACACAAAACAAGTATATAAAAGTCCACTGACAATTTTCATTTTCTCAGCTTCTTCGTTTTCTGGCAACTGGGGGATGTATTTAAAAAAAACTTGTAATTCTTCATAAGTACAGTCATCCAAATTTTCCATCAATCATAAATCTAACTTTCAACAAGATCTAAAACAAGTTGTCACCATAAGGAGGCAGAGCCCATGATCGGCACCAGCTGGACAGTACAAAATTACAACTCTCCTCGTGAATATGAAACAGAATTACCTTGTCATATATTGTCTGATTTTTAATTCCTGTTGCTATATTATTTCTTTGTTTGATGTTCTTTTTTTTCTGTGCTTTGAGGTTACACTAAGAGCTACTACTGCCTAAAATCCCCAGGAAAATCTCTCTTGAATGACCTAGCACAGTGATTTCTAATAGATGTATTGATATGAATCATTCCCGATTTCCCAAAAGAATTTTACAGTAAAATTAATAGAAAGCATCGTAGATGATGTAGTATATAGAACATATTTCACATCTTTTGGAAAAGCAACACAACCAAGGTTTGGTGACCTGCCAAATCATCTTATATAACTCAAGCAGACTCTTTCTTTCTTTCTTCTTTTAAACATGAGTCCTCACAGAAGGACTAGAAAAATCAATAAGGACTCTTACGAAGATGAAAAAGATTGAATAGCTAGAAAACAAAACTGTATTTCCCTGAAAAAGAAAAAATGTAGGGCAACTAATGAATCTAATGTAAACCAATGTATCCATGTGAAATGTCGGAACATTTAATAAGAAAGTACATATGTAAATAATAAAGTTGTATATAGAAGGTTTGAAATAAGACAATTCACCACATCCAACTATTTATCACACAGGATAATAAGATAGAGTGTATTTCTAAACTTTAGAGACAGCATCTCTAAACTTCAGTAAAACATCTGATATGATCTCAGCCAATTGTCTCACAGGAAACCGGAGAAGGGCAGGCAATAGCACTAAAAAGAAGAATCTGGGGATTAGAGTAGGATGATGAATTAAATATGAGTCAACAATATGTCACCAAAAAGACAAATGCAAGATTGGGTCATTATGAATACACGTGTGCTATTAAAAACACATGAGGTAATTATTGTTCTGCTTGGCACTGTTTGATTCTTGGCAGGAAAACTGCAGAAGCCCTAACCCCACATGCAAGATACAAAACTCTCTGCACCAGCAATGTACAACGACTGAACACATTTGGGTACCATATTTTAACAAAAAGAAATTAGAAAAGCATTGAACAAAGTCCATGAAATATATGGGAAAAAAAAATGATATGGTCTTCCACTTAGATCCATGACTGCTCTCAGGGTATTTACTTGTACAGATAGCTTTACTCTATTTTAATTATTATGTCCTATTTATATGATGTGCAGAGTAAGCAGTAGACCTAGCAAATAGTAATAGAAGCAACATTCTGGCATACAGTTTTTAATTCACTTTTGAAAGAAAAGTTGAAGAAGAGAAAAGGAATTGGGTGATAAGAGATTCAGAAATATTTTCCCTTGATTATTTTTCCTTTTCTACAATTGAAGTTAGAGAAAAATTTCTAACAGCACTATTTGAAAACATACTAATGGGCTTTCAAAGTTGTGTTTTGTGAAAAAGCAATTAAAAAGCAGTGATTGATAGATTTATTTCTTGACCAAAACTCTCAAAGAATAAGCCTTTCAAATAATCTTTCTTTATCCAGACACATTTTAACAGAAACGTAATAGTTAAACACTCTGCTCCTTAAGAGAACTAGCCAATAAATCAAAGTCTGAATTTATATTGCTGCTGTATTTAAACATAGTCATAAGAATCATTTAACCTTGCAGCATAAAACTCAGCTGATAATTTTTTTCTGACTAACACCTAATAAAATTCATTCCTGCAGAATTGTGGAAAAGTTAAGCACAGTCTGCCTTTCTTATAAAGTTTCCTGTTACAAGGTTGTACGGTTTACACATATGTTGTGTTTTATTATTATAAAAATTCCTCCTTATAGCACTCTCTTTGTTGTAACACTCAAACATACTTTGCCTCTAGGCCACTGCTATAATAAAAGTAAAATGAATTCAAGGCCATTTGTTGAGAAAAGGACAGGTTCAAGGTACTTTCACACTTTTTTTTTTTTTTTTGCTTACAACTTTTTCATGTCCAACTTGTGTTTTACTTTTTCCTTCCCTTTGCTATTGTTTTAGTATTTCCTTTTATTCGTACATGGAATATCTTCAAGTAAATGTGACCAGTCTGGAAGCCTCCACCTCCAGTATTAAGGTTCCCAATTGAAACACAATTTCTATATCCTGGACACGATTAAAAAAAACAATTTTAAATCATTTACAAACCCATTTGAAGAGGCTATATAAAACACCCATGAATTCACTGATTTAATTCAAATGATACAAGCGTATTTTGTGAAACCACACAAAACAGTAACAATGCTTTTCAAATTAAAGGGGTATTATTAATGAAGGAATGTCATTCAAAAATCACCCACCAACTAATAAAGACAGATTGTTAAACTATTCTTTCTTTCTCTGCTGCCAGATCAAGTCAGCATTCTCTTTTATTGAAGGGTAACCCAATCGTCTGGGTGTCCCACCGGTGAGCTTTCCATACACTGTTTCTTCAGTTCCTGAGTGGAAGGCAACATCCATCTTTTAACAGCGTAACTGGAAAAAGAAAGTGCCAGGGATGTTCATACGCCCGGCTCAGAACACCACTTACCCCAGCAGGGAACTGGGATAACTCAGTTATAACTCAACTGAGTATAACTCAGCTCTCACCTGGGAGATGTCATCTCCCTGTTACAGCATTTGATCATTCACAGATTTCATAAGTCCTGAATTCAGCTAGCATTTTTTTTTTTAATTTTTTCTTATAAGTCATTCCTCTGACCCAAGGAACAGACAGCAGAGAATGAAATGACAACCTAATCTGGACACTTCTTCCAAAAAGTAGTAAGGGCACTCCAATACTTTAACTACATAAGAACATAATACCACATTTTAAGAGCAGGAGGAAACAGGTTCCACAAGGAGTAAATCTCTCTTTTCCAGAAGAGCAAGGTACAAATAGTGCCCTGCCTCTTCCTCCAGACGTGGAGGAGCTTAGTTTAACATTTATAAGCCAGCAAGCCCTCCAACAGCAACTGGGAGGTGTGGGAAGGACTGCCAAGTCCCCGGGTAACTCTTCTCAGGCATCTCCAAGGGCACGGCAGTACATTCCCACTGTTACATCTAAATATCCTCATGGCAAACAAGACAAAAAGTCAAGGCACAGTACAGCGTATTTCCAGGTATTGTAGACACACTCTTAAGACACCTATGATGTTGGTTCTCTTACTATCAAGTATCACATTTAAAAAGTTTATAACAACTAACGATAGAAAAAGATGAAAACCGTTTTTGTCGCAAGTTCTGAATGGATTTCAATTAATGCCAGTTTTGTGCAACACTGATAGACCAGTATGGAAAACAACCACACTTCGAGCAACTTAGAATCATCCTAGGGATCATGGATCACCCCCTCTGCAAAAAACTTGAGCATTACTGCACAAGGATAGTTCTCTGCTATCATTACATAAAATTAAAGTCAACACTAGTAAATCAATTTAACAAAGTTTCTGCACAGCTGGAACAGCTTCATTGAAGCATCATTTTAATTAAAAGAACTAGAACTAGGAAATGCAAATTTAACCACAGAATACAAGCTATGTCGTTTTGGCAGAACTGTTAACAATACTGCAAAGAATGGAATAAAAACATTATCAAAATAATAACAACCTTGTTATAAAACTTCTTCGAAATCCATCACTATATACTTACTAATATCTAAACATCAATAGAAAATAATTTGCTCTTACTGTCTTTCAATATTGTTTTTAATTTAATTAAGATTAAACAACATGTGATATATTGCTTAATAAGAACTGACTATCTCTCAATGAATATCAGACTTTTGCCTTCATTAAGTACTGAAGTGGAAATACAGAGCTACATAAAGAATAAGAAAAAGGATTCCTAACTGCAACTGTAGTGGATCCAATTCACTTGCTTCATTCCATTCCTTTCAGGGAGTTGCAAACGGAGATGATTATCAGAACCCCCTGGCACAAACACACACGGAATTTTTCCATCCTGTTAGTATGAGTATTTCTATGCTTTCAGGTGAAACATCTAAAGAATTTCCATCAGTCAAATGAAGTTCCACCACATCAGATTTGACAGCTGAATACAACATTTTAAATTTATTTACTTGTTAAAAATCTTGGCACTTTCCTGAAGACACACTGGAGGCACGCGGGGCTCTAAATATGGGTTCTAAGTTTGGAAGTCTCTGCTTTAAAACTAGTATGAGTGCAGCTACACCACATGGCAACCACGAAGGCACAAACACATCCTTCCTCACGTTAGGGCAGATATTTGACAGCTTTGCATTTAGGCGACCAGAGATTTTATGTGCTAAGGAGGCTCAGTGACATTAGCACTTACCTTCCAAACCAAACCAGGAGCTACACAAACTATTCTCCTACTATTATGAACCGCGATAAGTCCTTTAACACAATCTTATAAGATATAAAATGCCAAGTTATCTGATAAGGACTTAATGATGCTCCACACATGTGAGTACAGAAACCACTTGGCAAGATGATGTAAGCCAGCAACAAACATTTCATATAATGAAAGTTGGATTGTTAACACAGCAATTTGTGGTGGCATAATTACAGGATTAATTATGTAGGATTATAGTGCCATAATAATTTTACGTAAGGTCACGTTATGTGATTAAATAGGTTACATAAGATGGAAATCTTGTACAGCCGAGTGCTTACTAAAGTTGCAACACAAATGTCAAAGTGCATGCTACTTTTCTACTTTAGTTTTCTTAGAATAAGTAAATAAAAAAGCTTACACCTGAAGAGGGTCACCTGAAGGTCTTGAAATTAATTTTACATTTCAAGTAAAAATCCAAGACTGCGTACAATCTGTTCATCACTTGAGGGCTGTGACATCTTGTGACTAGGTTAAGAGTTTACTTGATCAAAAAAAGTGTTCAGCACTACTAACTTTCATCATTTTATCATGAATCATCCTTTCTAAAAAGACCCAGATGCTGGAACAACGACCTTGTAGCATAAACTTACTTTATGGCTCTGAATTCATGAAGAAAAGTCCAGAAACTGGGAAAGCTGATATACACAGTGAAACTCAAGAACAAATGCAAAATTGAAGCAGCAAAGCAGCACCAAGTTCTACATTAAAAGCCTCCTCTCTGCTAGAGTTTTTAAAAATCTAATTCATAGCTTTTAAATATGTCTACATTATGCTTTTTTGTTGTTGTTGTTGTTGTTTTAGTCTTTATAGGGTTTTTTTCTCATTTACATTTTAACCCTTTTCTAATTTTACTAGCTTTGTTTGGAAGTCCAGCTTAACACGGTAAATGCATTTGAGTTTTCCTGCCTCTTTCCCGCATCCATAGCCCCATAACCACTTTGCAGAAAGAGGAACTCAAGCTCCTTTTGCCTTTTGGACAAAACCATGCAAGCCACAGATGATATTTGGTTTTAAATCAGCACAATGCTTTGTACTATACCGATTTTCAGCAGGTCCTTCTGCGGTTTCTGCACCTTAATAAAAGTCTTGCAGTAGGAGCACCTGGAGCATCGGTTCTGGTAGGAGAACTTCAAGGGACGCAGCCTCCTGGCTCTTAACTGTCCTGAGGGGCCCACCTAGTGGTGACTCGGCCACATTCCGCACACTAAAAAATACCCTTATTCCATGCAAGGCAGTTGGACAATTCTGTTTTCTCAGTCTTCAGCAGCTTTTTATTTTATGGCTTTGGAATAGCTTTTCTGGCTTAGATATAGGTCTTGCGTGACCAGATGCAACAAATCTATTTGTCATTGTCCTCATTTGCTCTGGTGAGAAAATAATCCACGCGAGTTTTTATACATGTAAAATGAACAAATAGATGTGTTATAAGATGTCCACCCATGCATTCATGTCAATGAATGCACTACATGTCATTCATGTCAATCCATGCATTACATTTTGTTACCTGGAAGCTGCTAGCAAGAATGAAGCTGCTTTTCAATGACTGAGTAGGGCTTTATTTACCGGAAAATTCTGAGGAGCTTCAGAAAAAGGATTTTTGATGCTGTTTCTTTTAATACATATAGGAGGCTGAAATAACTACTTGAAAACCAAGATCTGTTCTCAGTAGGTTTTACCCATCACAGCTCACTTCGCAGATCAACAAACCAAATCATAACACAACAAGGAAAAGAGAACAAAAGTTTCTAGTGCAAGTTGATGAGAACCTGATGATTCTTTCCCAGGTCCTGGGCATATTTTGCCCTTTTGACAAGCGCTTTCAGCACAACACCATCACTACACTTATCAGACAAGGAGCTTGAGGATGCAGGACCATCAGTGGGAAAAAAAAAAAACCAAGTCCTCCAGAAGCAGCTTCCTCCCCCAACTTACTCAGCCAAGGACCTAAAAGACTGGCTTTTCAAACAGGAAGCCTCTGTCCCACATGGTTCTTTCTGGAGGGGAGAGAGAAGATAGAAAGAGGGATGGAAGAACCTTGTTGGAGGGAAGGCAGGAGACACACGTGCACTATTGAAACAGACTTATTTCAATTCACGTATAACAGATATCTCAATTGGCATATTTTTAATATCATGCAATAGATGACTAAGTTACCATGAAAAACATTAAGATAAGGCATAATTTAACTGAAATTTGTAAGCAGATGGTAAGTTACAGGACTTAATTTATTAAAGAAATAATATAGGACACGCTTTGGCCTAAACATGAATATTTACATTGTTACAGTAGCACAACGCATGAAGAACAGCACTTCAGAAATAGCTTCACTTCAGTGAGATGATCTATACAAACACTGACAGGCTTATGACTTAAGTCCTCAAAAACAACATACATACTTACGGTTTGTGCAGCGTGGGGGCAAGGGGCAATGCAGTGACCCAGGGCAATCAAATTGAGCCCATGGCTAAAACTATATAAGATATGATATCACAACAGCTCTGCTGTTGTATAAGAAGAAAAATATATGTATTACAATGCAGATACATCCTTCCTGTGTAACTCAAGGTGCACTAGGAAAGATCTCTCACTGGATCCTGTAGACACTTGCTCTCTTTCACCTGCAGGTGCAAGTAGTGAATTGTAGAGCCTTAACCAGGGTCAGCTCCAGACGGGAGTCCCAGACCCATCCGCTTTTGCAACTCCTTCCTGAAATAAAACACTGAAATCAACGCAAAATATGCCAGTATTTTGGCGCATGTATATATATGCCAAAATATAATGTGCAATCCCTATCCCCTAAGGATGCTCGATTTTAATGCCTGCACATTTCAAACAACTGCAGAGATATTCTTCCCCAACTAGGGCATTAAAAGAAGCTGTGAAAAATACTCCTATCCAGTCCAGGCAGCACACGAAGGAGGGCTGCAGGAATGGGGAGAGGTTTACATAAGCACACGTTTAACGTGAAATAGCTGAAAGAGACTAGGGAGCTTCCACAACCAAACTGAACCATAAAAGCAATAGTAGAGCGTTGATAGTAGCAGCTACATTGATTAACTTGGGAAAAGTTCTGAAAGGAGTAGAGGTCAGCTAACACCTAAAGGAAGAATTTGTGGTTTCTCCTTAAATCTGAGCTTCCTAAGCACAGCAAGACACTTAGTAAACTGTAGAGGTAGACTCTTCCACTACAATCTGAAACAAATTTTAAACTTTAAGAAGCATTAAAAAAATATATATTAAAAAAAAAAAAAAAAAAAAAGGAGAGATCTAAAAGCACGTTTGAACAAATTTCTCTGCCTATTCAGCCTTGGTAAAGATCTAAAGGAGAGAACAGATTTCCCAGCAATTCAGAAATTAAGTTCTGAAACTGAAAACTGGAACAAAACTCCATTCCTTTCCATACCTTGATGCCTGGTTATGGAACTGTCCTGCCACTTCCACATTGGCCACCCAGCCTCAGGCTTCTGCTCCAGCTCCACACACCTCCTACCCACCAGATGCTGTGGTGGAGAAGAAGCCCCTTGAGGAATACTGAACATGTTCCTGTTCTTCCCCAAAATCAGGCTCTAGAAATGGGTGGCCATCTACCATATAGGCCAGGAGAGATGGGATACTCTGGAATGGCAAATGTAAATTATTCATCAACTTTACAAGATTTTCAGAAATCCTATGCATCCTTACAGCATCATGGGATTAACAGACCATGTTGTACTCCTGTTAAGACCACAACAGTAGTGGCCTACCAGACAGCAGGCTGCCTCTGGGCACAGGAATACAAATTTTAATTAATCACAATAGAAATCAGTGCCACAGGGAGAATATTTTGTTTGGAGTGAGAACAAAAAGTTGTGAATTGATTATTTTCTTCAGTTTCTATGAAATTGATAGCCAACCATAAGGAAGAAAGCAAACAAACAAACAAATCAACCCACTCCACAAACACAAAACGTTAAAAAGAACCCAAAGAGTCAAAGAAATCGTAGTTCCAAGAAAAGTGAGAAAAGAACCTCAAAGCATATATGTATAATGAAAATATGTCTCGGGAGACCAGTCCGAAGCAGTGCATATTAATTCAACTCTGTGTTGCTTTCTCTTAGCAGTTGCAAATAGTATGATTAGGTCAGATGTGTTTCACTACCATAGAGGCATAGGATTTGGGTTTTTTTTAAGATGGAAAATGTTGGGGAGAGGCAGAGGAACTACATCTTCAACAAGAAAAAACTGACCCAGACAGAGCAACTTCATAGCTCAAGTGGTTTGACAACTCCTGCAACATTCCTCACTGCTGCCACAGATGAAAACCCAAGTTCCTGGGGGATCTGCATACACCCCCTTCCTCCTGACACTCCCCCAGCACCTTTTCCATGTGCTCCTCCTGTTTGACCACCAGCCTTCTGTGTCTGCTCCAGTAGCTCTGCAAACAGGAGCCCTCAAGTGCCTCTTTCACCTCCTCATTTTTTTTCCCCAGGATGCTTGAGTACAGCAATGAGGACCCATTATTTACAGCAATAGCAGGAAATAAACACAAGAGCCTCACTGTCCTTTTGGTGAGTCTGCTTTCTCCAGGGAGTGGTATAGACCAGCATAGGTCAGATTGCTGGCAGAGCAGCCTTCTTGCTGCCCTTCCAGCACTGCCACTATCAGGAATTCATCCCTAGGGGAGGTGAGGGAGAGCATTAGCAGATGCCTGGCGAGAATTCCAGAAAGTTCAGTGGAAGTTAAATGTGTTTGTTTATTCACAGCCTGTTGTTGGCTCTCGGTTGCAGCACAGAACACCTGTGCAGGAGACACAGACCATGCAGGAGAGCCAACCAGGACAGGCACCTATTTACTGAGGTTAGCAGCACTCAGCAGAACACGGTTTGCTCCACTCCACAGCTCTTCTCCCATGTCCACTTTGCCCATTACTCCTTCTTCACTGTCTGCCTTAGTAACCCAAGGGCAGACACTGAACAGAGAACTCACTGTGTTTTCACTCAAATTTAAGTCTTAAATAGAAAAACTCCATCTTTAAATAAAAATAAAGAGTATATAACACATCTGCACCTTTTTTTCCCCACTGATATTCTTCCACAAAAAAAAACACCTGAGACCATCCTTTTTCCACAGCGTTGGCAACCAACACGAACTGTAGCCATGGGAAAGACGAAAGGGAAAGGGATAGAGTTTGACATGCTGCGACACGAAAAATTCAGGACTTACCAGTTGCTTTCCATGTTCTTGCTGCTCTGCCTGCCAAAGACTGGCCTTCATTTTAGCTATCCAAGGCTTTGAAAAGCCGGCTGGTTCTGAAGCAAACTTTGCCCTCCATCTTCCTAACTTGCAAAGATATTTTCTTCACTATGCAACTCAGTGGTTTCCTCCACAGCTTCTCACAGGCATTTAGAGGTCTGGCATCAATGCTGAGCTGGTGGTCGGAACACGACCCACAATCTCCAAGTGAAAGAACACACTTCACACGGGAAGATCTAGACAGTTTATTCTGCAGAACAGTTCCCTTGTGCGCTGTTGTGTGTGCAGTTTACAACTGTGTGCACAGTTGTAAAAACCCTTTGCTCTTCCATTCCAGACACATTAATTGGTCTTAGTTCAGGATCCCCCAATACATTTATTTCTGCAGCTCCACTGCAGGAAGGTAGAAGCCCGCTTCCTGGGAAACTGAGGATCCTCTTTTTGCTGTTAACAGGAACGTGCCCCTGCCTTACACCCTCGCCCATCAGATACTCATGATAGCGCTGCTCACTCGTGCCCTCAGAGAGCCAGCATTGACCATTTTCCCCAAGCTGATCCAAACGAGTAAGCCACAGGTTCCTCCATCTGTCCGAGGTTTGGTCTGCTCCATTCAAGCCCAGGTACCAGCCTAAGTTGACTCAAAATATTACTCTGCCTCAGTAAAGTTGTCCTAAGCCACCAACAGCCAAGGGACATCGTTTGTGCAGATGAAAACCACCCCCCGATACTGTGGATAAAACGACTTCTGAAGAGAAAGAGTTGCCATGTTGAGCAAACCTAACTGCTTCCAGACTGGAACACAAAGAAAGCACCCACAGTTGTGTCTCAGAAGTTCAGAAACTGAAATTTATTAAGCTTATTTAAAACTACAAACACACCATAAATATCATTTTTCCATTGTTATGCTTTCAAACTAAAAAAATCTTTTGTTTAAAAGAAAAGAAAAAAGCCTGCATTGTGTATTTTTAAGAACACTCAATATTTTAGATTCAGAGAATGAAGATGTTGATTTTGCTTTGTCTGGGATAAGCAAAACAGAATAAATTATAGAAGAACACAATCATTTTCATATTAAAATATTTTACAAGGGAAGATCAAGGGATTTCTTAATTTTTTTCCCTCTCAGTCAGTGATACAACCCTGTAAACCCATATCCTGTTCTCAAAAGATACAGCTGTGAAAAGAACTATCGTGCATTTAATATCCTTTGCCTCACTTTCAGTGTTTTGTTTTGTCCTCCCCCTCTTTTCTTTTTTTCACATATGCACAAGTTGAGACCATCTTTCTAAACAATGGTCTCTCTCTGGAAAACAGTACCACACAGCTTTTCAAAACTGAAGATAACACTCAGCTTCTCAGTTAAACAACTAATGACAAAGATTACACAGGAAGGAGCTTACCTTTTACACCACCAAATGGTCCATAAGTCATATTACAAGCAGTTCGCTGAAGATTGTGCTCATACATCAGTTTAATCTGATACTGATTCCCATGTTCCACATTTCCCAGCGTTCCTACAAAAAGAGAAGGGATGTATATATGTGCATGTACACACACAAAAAATATTTGTATATGTGCACATATACCCCTCCAACTCATGCAGTATGAAAAAATGGAGAAAAAATTATGAATTTATTAAAAAATTTAGAGTGGCCTCGAAACCCATAGCTTATTCCTAGTGACTTTGACACGTGGCAGTTGACACTGCTGCTTTCCCAAAGCAGCACCTGAAAGCCAGAACCAGAAATAAGGTTGCACTACACTAAATGTGGTATAAAACTTAGCATGAGACAGACAGAGATTCTATAATTTAAATACAGTCCTCAGGTCAAGTACACCTCAAACTGACACCAGTGATGAGAAGGGGAATCTTCTGATTCCCTAGTTAGCCAGTGTATTCAGTGGATGCACTGCATCCATACGAGAGGCTCAGCTGTAACAGCCTGTGTCTCAAATTAAGCTGTAGCCAGGTCAATTTTGAAAAGTTACTTTTAGGACACATCTATCACCTTTACTTGCTCTGAATTTTAGTGCAGCAATTAGGAATGCAAGGATAAGAGATATATACATAGACTAATAGATTTTTTTTTTTTTCTAAAATGTCATATTGTCTCAAAAAGCACCTGCAAGAATCTTAAGTTCCTGATCCTTTCAGGGAACTAAAATCCCAAGTCTTTTGAAAGATGCTAAAGTTTTTCTTAAAGTTTTAAAGGTTTTTGATAGTCAAAAGTCTTTCTACATCTCTCCCATAAAGACTGAAATTATTCTCTAAAAGTCTCATTAAGTTTAACAACAGTCACACAGGAAAAGCAGCCATCTATTGCTTGAGTAAATGGTCCTATGCTAGATCCTCTCACAATGCTCAGGTATACACAGATCATTTCAACACAAATCTTCATGTTCTAAGAAATATCTGTAGCTTAGACTAACTTTTTTTAGGCAATTGCTCCACTAAAAATCTACACAGATTTCCAGATACTAGCACTAAAGCAGGCGTCATGAGCTAGGCAGGTTATACTCTAAGCAGTCTTCTAAGATGCTCTCAACCAACCAGGGAAAGAAACAACATATTGAATTTATTCTACTATCAACAGCAAGCATATGGTAACAAGTATAAGTCAGGTAAAAGCCTGCTTTACAAAAGCAGTGCTATCTCCTTGAAGCAGCAAGAGATAGTGATCTTCAATTCTGGAACAAGCTTGCTCAAAAGGATCTGTTCAAATAATAGAGGGTTGCCATTATCACAAAGATGCTTATGACAATTATTATTATAATATATAATTGTATCTGTAACATATAACAACACGTATTTTGTATTGTAATTAAAGGATTGTAAAACTTGGTTTTTATTATGACCAAAATGCTTAAATAATGTAGGCCAAATGCCTCATTAAAATCTAAGTAAACGCTGGACTCATTTATTTGTTATATGCTGTTAATAAAAATACTTAAGCTGTTCTAATAAAAATTACATCAGTAGGCAACAGGACATAAGCAGCATTAGAGAGAACCAACTATACAGGGATCCCTAGGTAAGATAATTAGAAGGCAATTAGAATGTGAAAAAACATGCATCTGTAACCTGTGAGGATCTCAAATGAGTAGGAAGCTGCTCCTGTAAGAAAACTATGCACACAGAGTGAAAGTAGCCACAGTTGTCACTGCATGAGGAAGGTCAAAACTGGATTAAATCTACTGAATTCTGAAGATGAATCACGGCTTTACCAGGCCTATTACGTGTGTCTATTCTGTGCCTCGAGGCACAGAAAAGGTATTTTGTGACCTGCCTGTTCACATACAGTTCTTGTGTATCATTTAGAATTTCCAGTCAAAGACAGCAGGAAAAAAAAGTTTTTACCATCACGAAACCACAGCAGTAATTTCACCTTCTTACCACTCCTAACCTCCTACTTTCTCTTAAGATCTGTTTCCAGTCTTCTGACTTTCTAAGAAACTATGTGGATTTTTGCGAAACATTTATAAAAATGGCTTAAAGAAAATAAAGGTGGGTGTGTAGGCTGTCCCTAAATAGCCATTTATTCATCTGCATGCAGAATACTTGTTTCTGAAATTGTAAAAAGCCATTACTTACAAGCATTTTTGTACTGGAGCATTTGGACAGGTGCATTTAGAACTTCTATGGGCTGACACTACACACTGTAAGATTAGTTATTTAGTAACTAACTTCTGAGCAGCTCAGCTGCAGACTCATCACTTTCTTAAGTCAGATCAACATCATCTATCTGCCAGTTAGCTCGAGCATTGCAAAGAGCAGAGCAAGACTCTGCACTGTGGCCTGCATACCATGAATCACAGTGCTTAAGCACGGAGCAGCAAAACAGATCTCCTTTAATCATCAGGAAATATTCTGACCTAATTACTAATGCATCCTCCTCAAACACACCCTTAAAAACACCACTAAGATATTCAGGTGTGACCAGCAAACCATCTTGCTATTAAATTTAATATTCAATCTGAGCCAATTTTAGAATAGCCTAAAAGGGCTAGAAGATGTATGCCTTTAAACCCACCTGAAACAGCATACACACAGAGTTTTCTGCAGTGCAAAACAGCCAGGTGAAGCACTTCTGTACCACTGTAAAGAAGAAACAAGATACAGATTATTAGTTTGCAGCAGAGTGCAGCAAAGAGGATTAAATTCAAGTGAGGTATTGAAATTATTATAAAGTTTCCCAATAATTTCTTATCAAGTGTGAACCAGACCCCAAGGAAAATGGAAAATCCCAGCACACTTAACTATCTTCTTAAATTCATATTGCAGTATTTGAAGGTAATCTCAAAATTAAAATGAAATCTGAAAAGAACATTTCTTCCAGATTTAAGTATGAAGAGTAGGCTAATTATGTTTCCAGTTTAGCCTGAAATTCATTCCAAACAAGGTGCCGTTAATTCCTCCAAAATTAAATGGATATGAGGACTCTTACACCAAACATGTATTTTGACACTATGCAAGATACTGTTAACTTTTCAGTGTTAGCTGTTCAGAAAATATTAATAAATCAAAGAAAAAATGTCCCCCCACACATAGAAAATCCACATCACATCCATAGTCACTATTCTTTGAATCCCATATTGATCTTCCTCCTACACCACCTGTAGTAGTACTTCCAGCAGGAAAAAAAATCATGCTCTAACTACAGAAGGGAGCTTTAGATCAATCAATCCAGCAAAACATTAATATTTCTACATTGGGACACTCCACAAGTACTAGAATAAAATAATGATCCTCTAGAGAAAAGGGCTCCTTCCGGAAGCCTTTTCCATGATTATACAGGAGGAGAATCTTTAAATAAAGGGAAAAAAAGAAAAAAAAAAAAAATGCACAAAAATCCCACACAATTGAAAATTAGATTATTTTATATCCGATTAAATAAAAAGCCTTTTCCTTGACTGCCTCTTCTAATGCACTTGTTTCATTAAATTCCTTGAAATGAAAGTTCTTCAGTCCTCTGACAAATGTAGAATAACTGGTGAAGAACTACATCCTTGACAAGAGGTTGCTCTTCAAGTTTTCTAGGTGTTGTGAAAACTTATGTTTCCTGTTCTATGCTTCTTAAAAGTAAGAAAAACACAAGCAAAAAGAAAATCTGGAAGATTCCCTTCCATCTATATATTAAGCAAAAAATTGCTCTCATATTAATACAAGTAGATCAAATGCACACTACAGTAAGGACATTTTTAATAGGTTGGCCAATCTGGAAAGTGAAATTCCAGAACTGAAATTCCTAAAAAAGACACACCTGAGCCATTAACACTTACTAATTTTTTGTCCTAAATATTTTACAGAAATTGGTGTATTTCTGTACAGAAATATGTACAGAATCATTGTCAGGGAGAGGAGTAAACTTAAATTGAAGCCCAGTCCAGAGACCACGCTAGTCAGACAGCCTGATCAGCAACACAGCCTGTTCACTTACGAAACAAACTTTCCCACTTCCACCTGCAGGATCGGTTCTCGAAACTGCACTTCCAAGAGCTGGTCTTCAGCTTGGAAGCCATCCCCAGGTTTCACAGGATGTGGACTAAAGATTCGGAGATATCCCATATAACTGCCCACAATAATTTTATCTATAAAAAAGAAAAAACAAAAGAAACAACTGAGATTAAAATATACAGCAGCACACACAGAATCAGATTTTTTACAGAAGTGCTTCAAAGAATAGCCTAAAAAGATAAAATACTTGCACGTGATTCTATTAACGATTTGTCTTCTAGACTAATGTTAGTAATTAAATTTTTAATCCAACAACAAAAAATGGTTGGCAATGGATCCAGTTATTGTGGTGATGGCACTAACCATTGCTACTATTCTATTGCTTCAGTTTGATGCTCATACTGCTTAAAAAAAAAAGTCATATGTTGATTTTTAAGAGTACTTCAAACATCCTGTTTCTACACGTTGGACCTGTGCAAACCTATCAAGCAATCAAAAGTGCTAAATTTTGAAACTGGGACCCATATCATTTATCCAAACAAAAACTAAATTCATACAATTACTACATCAGTTCAACACAGCCTTAAGACCTCCAGCTCTCGGGACAGAGCTGTCATTTCCAAGAGGAGCAAAGGAAATCACATCATGGTTCCTTCAGGATCATGCAAAAACCTGAGTTGCTAAGACTGCTTTAGAAGAGTTAATCTTATAAAGAACCCATCAGTATGTACTACTTAAAAAAAAAGAAAAAAAAAAAAATCAACCCCCACAAGTCTCTCCAGCACTCAAAATATTTACCAGACTCTAAACATTTGAAATGGTTTCAACCCAAAAGTTCAGATCAGCTGCCTCCTCCTCCTCTTCTCCAGCAGGAACTGCTCCCCACAGCCCCTAGTGCAGATGTTACTGTCTGCCTTCTGCACACTAATTTTTGCCTCACTTCTGCACTGTAATAAGTAGTCTACCTATTAACAGAAAATTAACAGTTGTGTAACCTTTATCTTTAAATATAGTTTAGTTGCACATTCCTTCAAGATAGTTAATAAGTTTATCTGGAAGATGATCATTTGCCTTAAGGTTGTATTTACTTTTGGTCCTGAACTCTGAAAGAAAAGGAATCTTTTGGAAAAAAAAAAAGAAAAAAATACAGTGTTAAGAAAGTAAATAAAATAGTGAACTATTACACTCCCACAACACTGTTTGTAACTGGTATGAAAGAAGGGCCTACTTTCTCATTAGAAATCAATTCCACCTATAATCCCAAGAGCTGACTCCTATCCAAAAAGCACACGAAAATAGTAGCATAGCTTGATTATGTTAAAACGCTTCTAAAAAGACCAGAGTTTTTAAAAACTCTGGCAAAAACTAAATCCTACTCAAGGACTTCTGCTGAGCAAAGAGGGTCTGAGATGCTGCAAGAAAGTCTATAAAGAAACATTCTAAATATTTATTATAACTAATAAAAACATATGTAAATAACATTTATATTTGTATATGAGAACCCTTCTTGACAGCAAAGATCACTAAGTGTTGTAAAAACGCGGTCACAGATGTATCATTTCAATTCTACACTTTAATCTCTTAGTGATTACAAAAAAGAGCAAGACTTCCTTTAGTGAAATGCACCTTGATCTCAACGTGCCCTATTTTTTGCTGCACAAAAGAGAATTTAAAAAATAAATATACGTAGCATATAGAAGTATTTAATGTATTAGCCCTCACCTTCCTGTTTTTTTCCCCCATAAGTTCAATGGCTTATATGAAATTTACATATTTCTTCCCATGACTAACTTAAAGTTTTCATTTTAAATATATCTACCAGGATATATCAAATATTGACATTGAAAGAAACATATGAAACAGTTAAAAAAAAAATACTGTGGAAGATCAACAAGGCTTAAAATATGGAGACCTAAAACTACACACAGGGCAAACAAGAACAGGAGTGCTCAGCTTGTGTTATGAAACCTACAAGGGCACATTGAAGACAACAGCAACAGATCCTTAACTAACTAGCCAGCTGTCTGGCTAACAAGCTGTGCCCTGCACTGGCCACGTTAGGGCAAGCTCGCAGCTGTGTCGCTTAGAAGTGAGCAGCTGTTAATTCGGACTTTACCTTGCCCACTGTTATCAACATCAGCAACACAGAGGCAGCCTTGGTCGAACTCTTCGTTTTCCCCAAGCACGGTGGACCACCAGTCTCGCGCTTTGAACAAAGACATTCTCCTTCACTGAAAGGGAAGCAAACTCTTGTGAACACCTGAGCGCTGATGGATGACTCCATACAAATCACTTGGTCTTTAACTTTAATGGCAGTTGCTGTATTTCTGTCTCTTAGCTTTACGCCACTGTCACTGAGAAGCCCTTAATCAAGTATCAGATATCTGAAATGGTACACTCCAAAAGAAAATAAGGAATTTCTTGTGATGAATTCATAGACTACTCGTGATAAACACTGGCAATTATGACAGAACCCTCAAGCAAGAAACAAACACAATTCTTTTAAAAACTGTTACAAGCTTTCTATAACAAGCAACAAAAAGAAATAGACATTTTCAAGTTCGACTTTCCCTTCTCACAAAAGAGAATTAGGGGGAAAAAAAAAGCAGCCCCGGGTGCAGGCCCTCCCTAAGGGAGCTTATTTTAGAAAAGTCCCTCGAGACACGGGCAGCCTCTGGCGGCACCGCCCGCAGTAATCGCCTTAAGGGCGCCCTGCCGACGTGCCCGCGGGGCTCGGCGCGATGGGGCGCCGCTCCGCCGCCCGCTCCCGCCCCATCGCGCTATTCTGGGGGAGCACGAGGCGGCGGGCAGGCCGCGGGGAAACGCGGCTAACGGCCCCGGGCGCTGCGCTACCCCAGCTCCCGCCTCCCCGCCGCTGCTCGCGCCGCGGCAGGGCCAAATCAACCGGAATGAAGGGGAAGGACGGAAAGAGCGCGGGAGAAGGGGGTGAAGCCGCGCGGGGCCGCCTCACCGGGAAGGACGGAGGCGACACGGGACGAGGAGCTGCTATGGAGCCCACGGCGGCGGCGCGGCCGCCATCTTCAGCGCCGTTGTCATGGCGCCCTAGCAACCGGCCCCGCCCACCGGAAGGGTGGGGCACCCACCCCGCCGGCCGCTGGGAATTGTAGTCCGGGGAAGGCGGAAGCGGCGCGCGCCCAGGGCGGTTGGGCGCTGCCACTGCTTCTAGGGGTGGAGGGAGAGGAGACGTGGGAGAAGTAACGGCCTTCCCTGTGCCTCTGAGTTCACACACATCCTCCCAACACGCCTCTGCCCTATTTAAACACAACTCAGAAATCTTTAACGCTCCTTGCCCTTGGGGTCTCCTCCTGGGAGCGCCCCACTCCCCGCGCTCCCCCCCCGCTGCCCCGCGGTGGAACCGCCGGCAGGCGGCGCGCACGTGACGAGCGCCCGGCCGTTGGCGGCGCGTGCCGCGAAGGGCGGGGGGAGGGCGCGCGCGGCGCCGCCGTTGCGGCCGTTGCGCGGCGGTTGGCGACGGGCGGGTGGCGGCCCCGCGCAGCTACCATGGACAGGACCGCGGTGGCCAAGATGGGGGCCGTGGCCAGCGCCAGCGTGTGCGCGCTCGTGGGCGGCGTGGTGCTCGCCCAGTACATCTTCACCATGAAGAAGAAGACGGGCAGGAAGACCAAGATCATCGAGATGGTACGTGGTGATGGCGCGGCGGCGGGAGCACAGCAGCCCCCAGGGCTAAACGCGGGTGTGCGCGGCCCCGTGTTGACAGGAGGAAGCGCTGCCTTGTGCACCTTGCTATAAAAGGAAGGTTGAGTGAGCTCCGCGTCTGCCGCTCATGTGAAACGTGTTGTTCAGAGGGTGGTTTGAGTGCCTGCTGCTGAGGAGGTGTTTGCTAAAAGGTCCTCGCTGTTGTCTTGAGCTCTCAAACCCTCCGATTTTGAGTGTAGGATTCGGACACCACCGTGCTAAGGAACCGAACTGAAATCGGCAATCAGGTCGCTTCCTGACAGCCAATGAATATTCTGTAATATCCTCTACAAACCTTTATGTAAAGCTTTCCCCCCCGATTTTTACATCAAAACATACTTTTCTTTTAACAACAACAAAAAAAAATACTACAGCTACTTATTCAAATAGTGGAATGTCTATTGACTTGACCATGTAATTCAACAGTTGTCAGTGGAAGTTGTACAGAGTAATTTATCATGATGTGGACTCAGAAGATTTCCCCGGTGTGCTTTTGTAAGTGTCATCCTGCTTCCCACTGAAAAAAAAAAAGATGTTTCAGCACTATTCCCAATTACCATTCAGTAATTTGGGGTTGATTTGCTTGTTGGTTTCTCCTCTTATTGGCAACAGCTTGTGCAAGAGCAGAATCTTTTGACTACCACTTCGGAGAGGTTTTAGATGTTTTCGTAAATATGCCTCTAAACTATATAGTAGGATTTTATAAAATTCATTTGAAAATCCATAGCAGTATGATACTGGTTAACTAGAAATTATTCCTTTATGTTTAACGCTGATAATACATCTTAATTTAGAGAGTTATACGAAGATTGAAAAGCTTGACCATACAAACTCAGAGACCACTATAATGGTCTCACCAACTTGTGAGCAATTCTGATTTTAGGATCTAAGCTTTTCTCAACTTTAAATTCCAAGAGAAAAACAAAGCTTGTTCAAACCCTGTCAACTTGTTTACATTTAAATGTTTTATCAAATACAACACATGAATACTGTTTGAAACAGTAACTCTCTGAGTGGGCAATGGATTAATTAGAGTTGGCAGCTTCCTTGACTCACAAACTTTAGTTCGTTGGCTGTGAGTCTTTTTAAGTGTTTGTTTTAGTTGAACATGCTGTATTCTGTGGAACTTCCTCAAACAGTTTTTACCACCAAAGCAGATTTATTCCAACATCTGTCATTTACAAGCCACAGTGTATCCATTTTTATTTACCAGGAGGAGGGACTCCTTTGGAGCTCTTGCATTGAGGTCCTGTTCTCCAATCTGTAATTCAGGGTAAATAACTAAATTCATAATTAACAAAGTGGGAAAGAAGACTCTACTGCTTTGCTGAAATCTGCTTTTTGCCATAAACAAACTGCTTTGCCAATTTAGTCTTCTACATTAGGTTATCTACTTTAAGATTACTGGATTATTTATTCTAAAATGAGGGAAAACATCTCAGGGATTATAAAAATGAATCAACAAATTCATAAATATATACCTCTTATTTCAGCAGATGAATATCTTTAATGATTAGTTAGCCCAGTACACAAATTCAAGCATAATAGAGATCATGAAATTACAGCATCTCATTTAAAAGCAAAGATTTACATTTGGAATCAGATTAAGGAATTAATGTATTGTCTTTATTAATCATTTAAGGCAGATTCTACCTTACGACCTTGCACAGTCAGATTGCTGTTTCTGTGCAGTTGTAAAAATATTCCTAAAGTCAGGTGAACATAATAATTATCAGTGAGGTTGCTAACTTTGATTTAAAAGGGAGGTTAATTAGATTCTTCACGTAACTACTTAGTAAGTTTTGATAGCTACTGTAAAGAGATAAAAAGGTACAGTATTAGAGTAGCACTCAACTTCTTGGATTTTCCAGGCCCCAGAGAGTCTTGCAGTGAAGCTGTGGATCCCTACGAGCAACGCAGGTGACTGGCCATACACACAGACGTTTCTTGGCTGGCATTGGGAACCCTTAGAAAGTCTTCAGAGATGAAGTGGCCGCAGACAAAAGGGAGGAAAGTGTTGCCTAGGTCTTATGAAAAACCTCGTCTTTAAGTAGTAGCCCATGCTAACTAAAATGTAGGGTTAACAGGAAAAGGCTTTACATCAAATTTCAACAACGGAAAATTAAAACTCATATTAAATGTTTCTGACCAATTTTCTTGTAAATATGTTGAGGAGGGATGGAAATGCATGATTTTTTTGCCACGTTAGAGTTTATTCACATCATTGCCGTGTCCCGCACGGCGTAGGGATATCCAGAACTGGCCTCTATCGGTGGCCGCCACAGGGGACGCTCCGAGTGTTTACGCCCGTTACTATAGCGACTGTGACATCACAGGGCGCGGGTCATTGAGGACCCCTACGGGAAGGGGCTGAAGGAGCGCACGGAACGTGGCGCATGCGCAGCGCCGCGCTCCCGGTGACTCCGAAGGGCTCCGGCATGAGGGATTCCCAGGTAAATGCGGATTCTTCTAAAGGAAGTGGAGGCAGCAGAAGCGGGAGAGGGAGGAGCATGGACTATGGACTCGCTCTAAATTATCGCTGAGGAACGGGCTCTGGATATTGCAGTGATAATTAAAATGTTTTGACCTGGGAAGCCTGCCACTAATGTAGTCCACGTGGGGTTAGTAATGCTTCAAAGGAATGGTGCCATGGTATGAATCAAAGAAACAGAACAGCCCATACATGACTAGGAGCCCTTACATTACCAGGAACTAGACTATTTGAATAATTTTTAGAAGACTGTTAAGCTTTTAAGACCCCATTAGAATTGATATGTCCAAGGAGATTTTACATAGCTATGAAATGTGGTTTTGTTCAGACTGCACTTATCAAGAGAAAAAAACAGACAGAGACTGACAGTGACAAGCATCAGCATAATTAGTACAAGCTTATGTTGTCTGTAGACCTTGCTGTGCAGTTAGTTGTGATATATGGGAACCGAGAACATGGTTTGTAAAGTGAACTTGTAAGGGTGCAAGAGAAATAATTTCACTGTAACTCATATTGATTTTACTTAGATATTACTTTTGTTTTTTTTCTTTAATTCATGTGTAAATCTTAAAAAAACAGCAACAATAAAAAACAGGTCTCTTAAGATCTCATTTGCTTTCTTCCAAAATCAGTTAAGAACCAAAAAAGTAATTATTATGCAGACTTTACTCATAGTAATATTTAATCTTATTTAGCTGATCCTTCAGTTTAACCATCTGTTTCAGAAGTTGGTTTTAATTATCTGAAATTGTCTTTTTTTATGGTTTTTGAAACATATATTTCTGCAATGAATGGGTTTGGGAAGGTCAGTTAAGTCTTTGGTACTGATTTAGTTTCTCTGAAAAGTGATTCATCCTGCTCCTAACATTTATTAATGAATTGTGATGATTGACTTCACCTGAAAAACTGAACCCCGATCAGTAAATAGCAATAAGTGAATGCTAGGATACAATGTATAAAGTAGGTATAGGCTTAGAACAGTATTTAGGAATTGCTACTTTTGTATATCTTTTCTGGAAAGACTTCCTCTGAAACAAAGAGTAGAGTGATCTTTCCGTGAGTCATTCTGCTCTGAGGCATTTCTGCCTTTTCATAAATGCTTTGTACGTGCTAAGGCATGTTAGCACGTGATTTAGTTATTTGCAGTACGTCTTAATTGCTGTTTGAGCTATAATTGTATATCTTCCATTAAACTTTGCACAGATTAAAGCCCTTAACAAAAAATCTGCAAATATTAAGCGTGTTACTTTTAACTGTCAAACAAAATAAGTAATTTTTTTTTTTTCTGAATATATGCATTGGAGCAGATTTGTTCTTGTTATGCATTTGAGATGCACAGCATTTCAGCAATTAGTCTTAACAAGAACTATGAAGTTTTATTAAGAATAACTAAATAGATCAATGTAAGTGCTGAAGAGAACCAAGGCATGGATTCCTGCCTTTATGGACAGAGGAATTCTGTGTGTAAATGCAATAATGAATTTAAATGTACCTGCTTTGTATAAGCCTGGAAAATATTTTAAAACAGCTTAACTTTTGGAATTCTGTACATCAGAAACCTAGAATGGCTACCTCTTGCCTATTATTAGCACTAGAAGTCATTGCATACTATACAGTACATGATTTTTTTTTCCTATTGGCATGTTCTTCTTGCTAGTAGCCTTCAGGCTATTAGCTTCAGTCCTCTCCTTTCCCTGTATATGAATATGTACAAGTACATTTGCTGCTATAGCTTGTAAAGAGTAAGGTTTTTAGAGAGGTTTAACGAAAATTTAGTACGAGAGAGTCATATGGTCAGATTTTTTTCTGTAATCTGGCATCTTTGTGAGATAATACTTTCTAAGTATTTGAATTTTAGCTAGTTTAGCTGCAGGAGACAGCACCGAACAGCAGGTGGCCCTAGTGTGGATTTTGTATCCGTTTGCACGTTACATCTCTGAGAGTGGATATACAGCACTTCTAAAGCAACTTGTCATTTAAGAAATGCACCAACCATTAAGAACGTCCCCAACAGTGATTAGCTTTTCTCAGCCTCTTCTGGCTCCAGATCAGACCCATATGTGGACAGACTGAATCCACACGCAGAGGGCCTAGAGCAGCAGCTACATCTCTGCTGCCTGTCACTCACCATGCTGAAATGTGGCTGATCCCATCACAGCTAATTGCAACCAAGAGGCAGAAATAGCTCCCAACTGCTATTCCTGGCCTCCTTTTATACCCAACATGGACTCTTCCCATGTGATATGAGGCCAGGGAACACCAGGCAAAAGAAGGTCATAGGTAAATGCACTGTAGTAGGGGACAAGTCTAATTTGTGGCTGCCTTCCAGCCAGGTTACTGTGCAGCAATTGATCTGTAGTGACTGTTTCTTCCTGGGGCAGAGCTCTTTCTATGGCAATTGTTTTGACCAGCTTGCCAGACAGCAGCTGCTCTGTCTCGTATCCAGAGCAGTCACCAGCGATCAGCTGCTGCGAAACGTCAGTGAACTGACGATGCAAACTCTGGACAGATCCCTAGTCCTATGTCAGTCATGCAGCGGTTTGACTAACACTGCCAGGAAGCTGCAACCTGCAGCGATTCTGTTGGCCACCTCTGTTTATTTAATTGAACTTTAAAAGTTCTGGCTTTTTCTAATTTAGCTAAGCTTTTTAAATTTACTGAATATTACTTGAATATTTTTTAAAAATGAGGTATTTTTTAGTACAAATGAGTATAGGCTTAAGGTTTCAGAACACATATCAACTAGGGCAACCCATAAGTTTAAATAGTAACATTAACTATATTCTTGTTTTCATGTGGTGTCACTAAAGAAGACAGAGTTGTACCAGCTTGCTTACAGACAACAAACGCAAAAAGAATTTTGTAAATAATCATTATTTAAACTTATGTAAAGTATGCACAGTAATAGAAGGAAATGCAGCTTCTGCTTTCATGTATGTCAACTTTAAAAAAAAAAAAAAAAAAAAACTAAAGCACTTAGTAGTTTTAATTTTCATGATTTCTTTTTTAAAAGAGGTGTGCCAAGGCCTAGACTTGGGTGCTGAACATTCCCAAAGTTTCTGAATATAAATTTTGAGATTTCTTGAGTTGATTTTGTCCTCAAGAAAGAGTCATTTTACTTAATTGTAATTGTTTTCCCACTTGTAAACTTTAGCCTACTTCCCACCTCCGTTATCAAAACAGTTTTTGTGCTTTGCAATTTGCATCATTGAAATACTGCAAAATTATTGGAGCTTTTGTTTTTACATAGAGTTTGAGGTATTATGCCCTGTTTTCAGACAGAATGAGTTCTACTGAATCCCACAGAATCACAGAATGGTTGAGGTTGGAAGCGACTTCTGGACCAACCCCCAACCCCCCAACTCCAGCAGGGTCTCCTAGAGCACCTTGCAGGGATCACATCCAAGCGGGACTTGAATATCTCTGAGGATGGAGACTGTACCACCTCTCTGGACAGCCTCTTCCAATGCTCTGTCACCCTCACGCTAAAGAAGCTTTTGCTAATATTCAAGTGGAACCTGCTGTTTTTTATTTGTACCCTTTGCCTCTTGTCCTGTCACTGGACCCATCGTTTAGGTAGTTGTGTACAGGGATAAGATCTCCTCTCAGTCTCTTTGCTGAACAGGCCCTGCTCTCAGTCTTTTTTCGTAAGAGAAACGCTCTCCTTCTGTGATGTTACTGCATTAGTTATGAGTCAGTTTTTCAATGCATTTGGTTATTTTTATCCAAATATTTTTAGTTTCTTAAGTTTTAATTTTACGTTGTGTCTGCCCTTGCAGTGAATAACTGGCATCAGTGGTTTTGAACATGCTTTATATTACTTCCAAAAAGCAAATGCACAGAGAAACAAGAAACATCCACTTGTATCATTAAATGGATCCAGCATCCAGAAACAGCCATGAAAAAATGGGACATGGAAACAAAACAATCCATCACACCACAACCTGTCCTGCTCCCTCTTACCTTTACAGTGAGCGATAAGTAGCTGGATTTCATCTTTACAATTACTGGATAATTTTTAAACGAGTGTCTGTACTAGAAGACATCCCAACAGTAGAGACATTAATGTGATTGTCTTCATATGTAACTTCAATTGCAAAATTATTATCACTACATTCTTCCAGCAGAGTTTAGTGTCTGGTTATTCATTGTGGATTAAACTTTGTCCTGGGGACTTTGTTTTCAAAGTAGGTCCTGCAACTCGTCACTTAAGGGTCAGAGTTTATTTGATCTAGATACAGCATTCTTAGGCTTAGTGAATCTAAGCAGATTTTTTTTCCTACAAGCAGATAAGAGAAGAGGAGAATCAGCAGCAGCAGCTGCTTCAATCCAGGCCTTGGGTTTAATGCAAATTCCATTCTAGACAGTGTTACATGGGAAGCTGCTTCTAGGAAAACAAGCACTTACTGTAAGTTCTTTCAGTGTACAAATAGACATATACCTGATATTTTGTTTTAAAAAAATGTGTAAAGGCAAACTTACAGTTTGCAGAAGATCTCAAGTGTACTTGATAAATTATGTTCCTGTGCAAAGTAAAATTTCACAAATGAATAAAGATATAAAGATAAAAATATCTACATCGTGTTGATACTTAAACCTCTCTTTTTATTAGATATTTTGTAGAGGGATTAGTTGTACCGATACATCAATATGGTGTCAGTGTATTTACCATCAGTAAACTTTCCTCCAGTAGGCACTAGAATATGTGTAATAAGAGATGTGCCTCTTTCAGATAGCCAAACTCCAACATTTATCCTCATATATGAAGATGTTCTCCAACATATATGAGGCTGTCCTCCAACATATTCTAAATATAGCAGCATTAAAGGAAACTGAATAGCAATCAAATTCAAAAATTTTAATTTGTCAGAGATGAGTTTTCTGTATCTGACAGAAAACTGGTTTAAAAAGAAAAAAAAAAAAAAAAAACCAGAGAGAGAGGAGGGGGAAAGAAAAGTAAATGAATGGCTATCCTGAGTCATGAATGATTCTCCATGTAATGTGTTACAAAAGAGAAGGGTTGACTTACCTTCCGTGAACATGATTGCAGATGATACTCTTACCGTGTATGCAGCAGTTGGCCTATAGCATATGCATAGGGAGGAAAGCTTATGGATGGCACAAGCAGTTGTGGTTCTTGCCCAGACTGCTCTTCCAGACGTTGATAGGTGTTCTGCATTGGTTTCCTTTGCTGGCGTGCACCTCCTGTTAATTTCACATGATGACTCCTCACCCTTAAACTGGAAAAGATTGTGAGCAGCCTTTCCCTGTTAATCTCCCCCATGCCATCCATTCATTTACTTTCTTGGCTGAAGGATGAGTATATTGATTTCTTCACTGTATTGAAGCTTTTCATATCATGGTTCCTTCCTACTGCCTTTCTTAGTATCATTTGCTGTTTTAGCTCTCTGAGGTAGGCAGACCAGAATTGTATTTGATATTTAAGTTGCAAGTGTATAATGGATTTATACAGAGAGATCACAAGAATATAGAAATCATAAGAATAGTCACAAGTGCAGTATTATTACAAAGACCAAGAAAATCTTCTGTCATGGATTGAGAGAATGTTGAAGCACAGAGATGAGTTGATTCCCCTCAGATGCAATCGGGGCCAAAGATGCCAGCCCTGAGCTATATTCATTCATTCCCTCACAGAGTTTTCAGAACTGGTTCTCATCAGTTTGTACACTCCGTCAGAATCTGCCTGGGGTAATAACTGGGAGGGGGAGATCACATGAAATACTGAAAAATTGCTACTTGCTAAGAGGATTTGAAATATCACATCAAGTATCAAAATTCTACTGTCATAGTTGTTCCAGTTTGTTCTGAGCTTTATGACAAATAATACGTAATTATAATGTGTAGGGGTATAACCACACCTGTGTGTTAAAGAAAAATGACTCTTGTTTATATGCAAGTCCACCAAGTCCCTTAGCTGTATTCTGTTACCTAGACTTGCTCTGTACTGAAAAGAGCACTTAAACAATATATTTGACCCGCCTTCATTCTTATTTTCTTGGCAGATGCTAAATGTACATTGATTTATTAGCAATAGGGATCTCTGCTATTAAAGTGGCCTTCACGAGCGCAAGAGGAAGGTGCCAAGGGACCCATATCCTGCAGAGTTTTATTCTTTCATCCCCACATCCAGCTTCATTTTGCATTGCGACAGGCATGGTCTCCTGCAGGTTTCAAATTGATCCTTAATCTCTTATTTGCTTTAGATTTCTAGATTTGCAGAATCAGATAAGAAACTTATTTTAAACTCCTTATTGACTTTCTTAGAGTAACCACCTTGAGAAATCATTGAAACAAAGTAATTTATTTCACTTCCATGACCTTAATGTAAGTTAATTATTGGTCCTGTTGACAGCGTAAAACCTGTGCTCAGTCCTGATGAAACTGATGAGATACCAAGGTTTAAAAAAATGCACAGTTATCTTCCTAAATTTAAAATCTATACTTACATAGCCTTCTTTTTATGAATTACATTGGTTTTACTGAGATAATTTTTTCAGTGCAATGTCATAGCGATTAACTATTGCTAAACACAACAAAAGAAACACCTCAGAAGTTTAGCTGTTTATACATTTGAATGCACATTTGAGCGCAGTAGAATCGTTTTCTGTATCCCCTTCATACTGAAAGGGAAAACTATAGATTGTCACTCATTTTCTCATGTATGATAAAAACTGATATCTCCGATCAGATCTAAAAAATCTGTATTGAACAGGGTTGCTAAATATATCTTTTAATACAGTATTTACCCCCAACATCCATTTTGTGCCTGAATTTATGTATTTTTAAAATATGATAGTTTAGTAGCCAAAACACAATCTCCGTTAAAATGAAAATAATGAATCTTGAAAGCTTGTTATGTCATCGTTTTGTTGGCCACCTCCTTCCTACCATTTTCCACCTTCGGATTTATTAATGTTCAAATCTTTATTCTGAAGGCAGCACTGTTGCTCTCATTGGCTGTATTCTTTGGCAGTCCAGAATAAAAGTACTTTCTAAGCATTATTTTTTAGCAAGTGCTGTTTTTCTTTCTTTCTTTCTTTCTTTCACACCACATCCCTACAGTGAACTTCCAAAATTCTCTTCCAAAATTCTATTTATCCCAGTTTGTTTAACATGACACTTACATTATTCTCCTTGTAATTGTTCCTTAAGAATATAGAAAGATATTGCTGGAAGCAAATCAGTATTCTGCTCATCAGCTTCATTCACTAAAACACAAAAAAAGATCATATTTAGATTAGATTATTTTACCTTGGTTCTTTTCTTCTGCTTCATTTTGGTTCTGGGGTGCTTGGGTTCAGTCAGTATTCCTTGTCTTCTGGAAACTACCTCAGGTAGTTTATTTTGAAAAGCATACACTAAATAGACTTACTACAGAATAAAAAAAACAGGGAAAAAAATCATAGTGGTTAAAGCTATCCTTGGACTAGAACAGCAAGCCCAGGTAACCCTGCTAAGTTCTACATGCACGTGGATGTAGTCAAAGTTGTTTGTCTGTAATAGGCTTAGTAGACAAGACTTGGAAGGTAATAAGCTCATGAAAGGTTAGCTGATATTTACGGTATACACAGGATTCAGTTATCTCCGATTTTTATAGGAAATGTTCTCATTTTTATGAATGGACATTACTCTTAAATATTGCTTGATCTTTAAAACCTAGTGGCAGTTTAGTTCAAGTCTTTTTCTTATTAAAAAACAGTTCAAGTGACATGCTTATGTAACCCATCTGTGCTGTGTTCTTTTCTTTCCTCAAAGAAATGGTGAAACTTAGAGCAAAGGTGCATAGGGACCAGTAGAACCTTTTTTTTCTTTGTTTTAGACTAATAACTTTCAGTGTTCCATGCTCTCAAACAGCATCCTGAATCAGTATTTCACACTCTTTGAAAGCATCCTGAATCTGTTTAAAACACGCTAACCTAACACACCGCAGTGTAAGGCAGAACATTTTCCTGGTCTCACAAGGCAGACAAATCGTCCGATGTCTTAAGGCAGCTTCTCTGCTGCTTAGAATATTCTGCCGAGGAGATGTGTATTTGATTGGCCCTTGGCCGAACAGAGGGCTAAAATAGAAGTTATCTCCTGAAATAACTATCCTGCTTTAGTCTGTGGTGCTTAAAATATTTTTAACTGACCTTCAAAATTGTAAGAGTAGAAATTATTCCGGGGTCATGCTGGACTTGATCTCTGTTTAAAAACAAAAAGTAATTTTAATTTGCCTCAGAACAGAAGTTAAACAGTGTAAAACTAATGTTGATCTGGCTCAAGTCAGCAGGAGCGTAGCTGTTATTTTCTGTCGGTCACTTAAGTAAAGCACTTCAGGTTAAAGTTTTGTTGAGGTGCAGAGACAGCCCTTTGTGGTTTTTAGGTGAGAAGTTTCATGTACTGCATCTTTGTAGAGTGAAATTACATTTTTATTAGTGGGGTTTTTTTAAGAGATAGATGGTGGATGTCTTTATGTTTACATAATGTAAACAAATTTTTACATAAACATTTTCTAGTTCTTTCATTAATACTATTTAGTATTCTCTAAAGGTGAGAGTTAATTTCTATAAACCTTTTTGTTCAATTAAATCATAAATGAGCATAAAAGAAAGAATGAAATACAGGATTTTTTTTTCAACTTCGCCAAAGAGCAAGCCGATTTCCCTTAAATTGTTAAGACATGTAATATGTATTAGAATGATTTTTTTCTTACTGAATGACACCTGAGAAGCACCAGAATATCAGCAGCCCAGCTCCACCACCCACGAGTCCCAGTCTCCCGAGGTCTCACAAAACTCACTTGCGTCCCTAGCTCTGTCATCTTTAAAGCTGCTTTACAGCTTCTTTGTGTATAGAATCCGTAAAGTGATGCCATTATCTGATTTACATCACGCAGCTGGCAGGCATGCTTTCCTTCAGTGTTCATAAGACCAACTGAAAATAGAAATCCTGTTCTGCTAGGAAGCACAGCACTTGTTGTGCAAATAGTTCATATCTAGTCAAGATAAGATGTTATATTGTGGCATCCTCGTATGCTATTGTGAAGGTAGATATTATAAACTGTAAGTATGTTAACTTTTTGTACAGTTAAATAATAAGAGGTAGTATTACATGTATGTTAACAGTTGTAACAGTGTACTTGATCAGGTAGTGCTATACCAGGTAGATGTAATAAGAGCTATAAATCCTGGTAAATGCCAGTACCAACTAAGTTCGGTGTAGTCTCTTCAGGGTTGTATTACATTTTTAATATATTTTTTAAAACGTTTTTAGAACTTAACTACTGTGTTTTGGGAGTCTTGTTCAATCTTCAGCATTGGAAAAGTTCTCAGCTGAAGTATCCATTAGTTGTTCCATTGGGTCGAAACACGTGTAAAGCTGAAAAATGAAAGTAGTTTGTATTGGTCACGGTTTGAGGAATCCAGACAGTATGTGTATCAACCTGTGGTTGGTATATGGACACCAAACATATATGGATCTACTGTGCCACTCCCAGAAGAGTCTATCTTTTTGAAATATAGAAGAATATATATATCCTCTTTAAAAGTAAATTTGCCTAAGACCCCCTATAGCGAGGGTCTGCCACAGTAGTAACCTTTCCTTGCGCTGTTCCTGGCAGTTGCTCCAAGCACATCCCCGGCCACATACAAATCGTCTCGAGGGCTGTGGCTGTTTCTCACAGCCTGAGACCGGCACTTGGGGTCAAGCAGGAAGTGTGGCATGGTGCAGGGAAGCTGGCAATGTTGCCCTAGCACTAGGATTCTTAACAAATACCAACCAGATATGACACTTCCCAGCATCATCTACACAACTGTAAATAGGCATAAGGTTAGAAATTACCTTCTTTGTCCCATTGCGATTAAAAAAAATAACAATAGTAACAGCGCCTTTTTAATATATCTTTTATCTCACGGAGAAGCAATTCCTGCTCTGGCAGTTTGCCCGATGACAAACCCCCAAAGCACATTGAGGCCCCTTGTTTCCCGATAATCTGGACAGACAAGCCGCCTGGATTGCCTGTGCCAGCATCGCAGAGATAATTAAAGTCAAAGCAAGGATTCATTAAGTAATTAATTTGCTGCTCTTACACAGATAAATCTGTACTTCCTTCTAAATGGTAACACAGCCAGTAGCAAAGAGCTATAAGAAGTCTGTGGCGCTCTGCCACAGGAAATGCTAAAATCCTTTGAAAGCTTTTCTAAGGAAATGGGTAAAAAGTAAGGAGGCTTTTGCCTTGGAAGCCAAGGGCCTTCCTGTGCGCGGCAGCGCCGCTGCCGCGGAGGGCGAGCGCAGGCGAGGGCGGACGCGGCTGCTAGGCCTGGCCGAGCGCCGCGCTCAGCCCCCGGCCCCGGAGCCGCTGCTCCGCACCGGGATTAGTCAGGCCGCGCTTGGGAACGCCCTCAGCTGCTCCTGGTGCGGCTATATTAGTGCTTCCCGAGCAAGAGGAATTTTCTTTCGCTCCTGCAGCTGCTCCTGCAAAACCCTCCGGTAAGTGCGCGCGACTCCTGTCAGCGGCGCTGGCTGTCTTCTGCTTGCCTTTTTAAACCAGGCTTGTTGCTAGCTAAGTTGTTATTTATGGTTGTTTATCCTGACAAATTACACTTTAAAGTATAAGTTTGGTAGCATAGAATTATCAACAGCGCTAAAGGAATAAATACATTTACTGCTTTTTATTGAAGAGGTTAATTAAGCTTACATTTTCATCTGCTTTCAAATAGGTATCAGATTAGCCTTAAATGTAGGTACTTCCAGAGTGCTCTGGCTCTGTACCGTACATGTCTGCTTTCATTTCTGAGCAGCAGGAATAGCAGAGATCGACTAATACAGCAGACCAATTCTTAAGAGGATTTGGTTGGTTTTTGTTGGCAGCCTGTATGCAAGCCCTGCGTCTCTGGACCCTGCTTGCCACCTGTGCTGCTGCCGTAGGACAAAGTCAAGGACAGAAGAATCAGGAGTGCCCTAAGCTCAACGCACAGGTACTCTCCCCAAGGAGCACCAGGGAAAACGCTCTTGTCGTGTTCTCTGTCTACCCTGTCTCTCCATTTTTTTTTTCCTCTTAAACATCAGGATCCAGCACATTTTAATTATATATATATTAATTATATCCGTTTTTAAACTAAAATTGAAATAAGAAAAAAACAGAAAAAAAATAGAATGCATCCCAGCACTTAGTACTGCATTATTTATTTATTTAGGAGTGGTTTAGGCTTAGGAAGTGCAAGGCCTTCCATTTATTTCACATAGCCAGTGCTGGATCTCTGGTTTGGCAGATTGCTATCAAGCAAATGTGATTATTTTCAATGCTCAGTCCTTACATTTCCATAATAATAATAATAGTCTTATGTGAAATAGTCCTAAGACTACTTATCTCAAAAAAAAAAAAAAAAAAAAAAACCTACAAAAAGTAATTGCTAAATATGAACATAAATTGCAGTAGGGTCTAGCTTTTGAGCTTTTGGTAAGCCAAAGGAAAGGTGCCTGCCCCGAGCTCAGGCTGCGCAGTCCTGCGGACGGAGGCGACCGCACTCAAGGGCGGTCGCTTTCGATGTCCCTGCCCAGCAGATAAACCTGCTGACAGTTGGGGCTGCTGAGAGAAACCTCGCTTGCACTTATGGGCCAGAAGTCAAATTTCTGTCTGAATTAAAGCCAAGACCCTTAAAGCTCTACTTGGGCACATGTGTGTATCTAGCTGGGGGGAGAAACAAACACACACACTCCCATCCGCTCGATTTTCCTATGACCTCAGTGTGGTGTTTTGCAACTCGTACGCTGCAAATAGCTTAGGTTACATTATTCTTGCAGGCTTTTTAACAGTTTTCTAATGAGCTTTGTTTTGTAGAGTAAGCAGATCAAAATAACGTTCTGTAATACCATCAAAATAAGTAGGGAATAGTAAAGAAGATAAAAATGTAAATCAAGCAACAATACCCCTTTTCTTTACAATTTCATCAAACTGTTGCTTTCTGCCCCCAGAAAAGCTGATATCCGATTTTTTTTTAGCTTGCCACAGCATTAGATTTCACAGCTATCCCTGATGTCCTGTCCTGCTTTTTTTGGTACAGTTTATAAGGGAGTATATATGATAGCTAGTCTCAGGTCTTGGAATCAAGCATTTGCAGTTCCCAAAATAAATATAGTTTCTTCCTGGCTTTTACCATTTTCTAAAGTAGGATATAAAATTTACAAAGAACAGATTCTTACCGGTTTTATCATTTTGACTTGCATTTTACTTGCTCAACAAATAACATTAATAGCTCCCTGTCCTTGCTGTGTCACCTTCATGTGTTCTCTACATCAAAAGTTGTTAGCAGCTTTGAAACCAAGGCTAGTTTAAGGCCGGCTTACCAACAAAGCTGAAGAAAGAAATCAAGTGATAATTGAAATTCTCAGACTGTCAGTACTCATGCAATTAAAATATAGTATCATGGCTGGATTTTTTTTTTTTACATTATCTTATCACTTTTATGACTTATTATTTTTATATCTTTATGATAGCTGCAGGTATGAGGACAATATTCCTTTTTTATTATTAAGAATTTAGGCATGAGATGCTAATGCTTAACAACAAGTATTCTATCAATCAGTGAGATTGATAGACATATGATAGATCATTTATAGAGAAGTTCCCTTAAATCTTTATCAGTTGGTGATGCCAGGTACAGTGCTTTAAAGAGGCATCCACCTTAGAGTAGTCATTGGGTAATATGGAAACCCTATATGCCAGGTAGCGTAGGTTTAAATCCTATATGCCAGGTAGTGTAGGTTTACAAGGTTATCAGTACAGAAATACTTTGCCCCATTTTTTTTGTTCTAAAGGCTTATGAAATGCTATTGCATAAGGTTAGTGGTACGATGCCACATCACGTGCATTGCTTCTGGTTTTACCTTTTTAGAACCACTGGTAGTTCCCCTCGTCTTTCCCCTAAACTCGTTGGTGCGGGGCTTTAGTGGGACCTTTCTTTGGCTCTTAAAGTGCTTTTCCTTGTTTGGCCTCTCCCTGCACAAGCTGTTTCTGTGCAGCACCCAAATAAAGCATGAAAGCAGCCTCATTCACACTCCTGCAATCTGGTTGCACGTAGGAAACTGTTTTAAATCTGAAGTTCAAAATGGTCTTTACATTAAGCAGTTTTCGTCCTTATTTGACCCAGTTGCATAGCTGCATGTCTCATGTACTTAAGAACTATCCTTGCTCTAAATGACAAATTCTGTGGTTTGTAGGACTGGGGAATTTCCAAAGCTGCGTGAACCCAGTACAGTTCCTTCATCAAGGTATGATTATAACACTGTGCACTTGGAAGGAATCTCCTACATCTTCAATCCAGGCATCTCCTATCACAAACCACCCTATCTTTTTATCCTTTCCGTAACTCAAGCAAGTACAACCTGAAAAATATTTTCTTTGACTTTCCCGCTTCGCGCTTCTCTTTAAAGTTCCTTAAAAACCCGAGAGACTAAAACCTTGAATATGCTTGTGGCCAGGGTGTGTGTCAAGTACAGATGACCTTTGGGAGTTGTAATCTTTTAACATTTATTTCAAAATACACCTATCTCAGCAACCTATTTCAGTAACATACCTGTGTAAAGCTCTTCTCAGACCTTTATATAACAGCAGAATAAATAAGGTCACTTAAGTGTTTGCTTAATGTGCTTTCAGGTGTCACAAGGAAGCACAAATTCCTTTTCCTGTGCTCACGTAACCTTAGTCTTATATGTGGAAGCTCCTAAAAGTTTTCTTATCCTTGCTAGGTGCTGCAGAGGGTTTTTTATTATTATTGGTTTTTTTCATTGGTGGTTTCTCCAGTCACATTCTCCCCACTTGGCTGCTACATCAGGAATTTGGGGACTTTTGTACATACAGATTCGATGCCTACAGCTTTCCTTGAAGAATTAATAAAAACACAGATCTTACCAGATTAATTGCATTTTTCTAATTAGCATTATTTCATTCTACCTTGTTCTTTCATCAGACTTATCAGCTCTTTCCATGAAAGCTTTAATCTGCTTTTCTTTTTTTTTCCAACCATGAAGCATGGCAATTATGCAACAAAAACAACAGTCTAGGCAGAACTGTTAAACTTTGGAGAAGATTTTGCCAGAAAACTGGTGCCTGCTGGAGGTGACACTCAGTTCATACACTTGTAATAACGATAAAGCCCAAATAAAGTAATTACTGTATAATGTTCAGTTGTAAATATAGATACAAGGAAATAGAGATGGTGACACTACCTGTTTTGACTAATCATGGTTGCCTGAGGCTTTATCATGTGCCTTATTCACTATGAAGACTCATTTTTGCTGCAGAAGACTTCTCCTGCTATGGTAGAATACTCCCTCTTACCTCACTTGAATCTTTGTGTGAAAATAAAACTATATGCAGAATGAATTAACCGGCAGAACTGATCTTTAGGAGTCCGGCACGGCAATTTAGCAGCTTAGAGAAGGAAGGTTTTATGAGGCTCGCTCTGAAGCAATGCCTTGTTTAACATCATCCCCTGCAGTGTTTGCCAAGGGTGTTCTTCCTCCGCTGGTTTCGCAACCTGGGCGAGTCTGAAGCAACAGCGCAGCGAACAGGCCGGGTGCCCCGGCCCAGGGCTCCCTCGCGCCGCTCCGTCCCCGGCGGCCCTCCCTCGAAATCACCCGCATTAGCAAGGCTCCCGCCTGGTGTCCGAGTAAACCCAATGCTGTTGGAATTGCTTCTTACCGAGGCTTACACTTCCCTCTGTTTAATTTCTGCATTCTCTCTCTCAAAGCATGTGAAGAGTTTACCTCCTCAAAGCCGAAGGAATTATAGTTGTCATTTTACAGTGAAAAAACTGCAAAACAGAGTCAAGTGCCTTATCTCACAATAAACAGTGCTGCGTACCCACCAAAGAGCTGCTATCTGCCTATTGCAGTTTTGTCTCCCAGCACTGTACAAAATGCAAGAGAAACACCATAAAACACTTTGGAGAGAGTTGCAGATTTTGAGTTTTCTTTCATGCAACCAGATCACTTGATTCTCTTGTTCTTCCATATTTGTGAATAAAGATAAGTGCTCTGCAGATGTCGATCTGAAAACAACTCCCTAAGAATTCCCTACTGGGCATTTTCACGATGGTTTTGTTCTGATCATCAGCGCTCTCAGATTCCAGATCTGGTACAAACATTTGGAAGCCAGTCCAAGGACACGTTTCTGCATTTGCTATGCTAATAAGAGTAACAAGGAAGAGCAACGACCCAAAAAGTAACTACCGCAGTATAGAAGGTACCACTTCTACAGGAGAGGTCTCTGCCTTTAGGTTTTCCTCAGGTAGACAGAAAACAGGGGAAACTATTCCAAATTAAGGGATTCTCACTGAGCGAGCCAGTAAAGGGAAAGTACAAATAAAAGGAAACAGATGAAAAGGAAATAAAACTTAATCTGTTGAAGGGAAGAAACATGATTTAGTGAATTAAAAACCTTTTGCTTAATTCAGTTCCCAGAAAAAAAAAAATCTAGAAAAATATATTTTCAAACACTAAAAGTTAATGTGGAGATGAGTAAGTACCAGTGCTTCATGAAGAATAATTAATGTGACACAAATCCCATTTCTTTCTTTATCAAGCTTATAGTACAAATTAGCAGTAAATATTACATCATGAGGCTTTTTCTTAAGATATTGTGGGACAGAGGTAACTTTCTAGATCGGTGGAAAACATGGAAAACTACCACTGATTCATGGTTAGGCTGCTAGAAGATCTCTCCTGTCTGTTCTCATTAGCATCTTTGACAACATTAGCCAGAAACTGGCCACAAGTATATTGGAGGATTAGAATTATTTGTTGTATTTGGCAAATGGGAGCATTGGTCTGGAAGAGCAGATAAATTCTAGCGAGGCCAAATGCAGAATTTCACACTTCTAACAGCAATTTCTGCCCAACAGTAATTTTGAGAAACCAGTTGCAAATTACCAACTGAACTTGAATCAGTATCACCACATTATTGATAACGAAGAAAATGTATTCAAATGTTTATGGAAAAATACTATGTAAAAGACACGGCCCAGAGTTAGTCTTTCAGCTGGAGCCTTTTCAGTGCTGAGCAGTGCGGACGGTTGTGCCCAGTTCTGAATCCGGTGTTTCCAGAACAGGGTGAATGGGATGGAGTGGCCAGGATCACCCCGGGAATGAGCGGGGGCTCAGGCAGCAGGTAGAGGAGGCCTGAAGCAGTTGAGCAATGGCAGCTCTGTAGAGGAGAGAAAAGGGAAGCATCCTGGGGAGCACACACTTCTCTCCATGGCCATTTGGGTCAAATAAGCTCCAGTGGCACTAAGGGAAGGTTAGGCTAAAGAAGGAGATGGGGAAGGTTAGCGAATAAGCAAGCTTTTCTGGAGCAGAAGTAAGCAGGGTGAAAACCGCTGCAGAAAGTGAGGCATGCCCGAGCTGAACAGGTTGGACAAGCAGCCGTGCAGAGTGATGCTGCTGTCGGCGTTTCCACCCCAGGACAAGGACTGGACGAGAGCACATCCTGAGGGATCTGCTCCGCCTGCCTTTTGCCCGTTACAATGGCAGCAGTCTACAGGACGGCTTTTGAGAAGCACGTGGGCATGTGGGACATGGGTATAAAGGAAGGCAATATCACTGTATTGGAGATTGCTCCCTTTAAATGCTCCCCTTAGTGACTCTGCCGGGTTGAAGAGAATCTTTTAGATCAGGTGAAAGTTGGGAAAATTGACTCCTCCCCACCCCCCCAACACAAATTTAGCTATTTAGGAAATACTCTTAATTCAAGAGAAACATGAGGTGCAGTAGCATATGTTACTTTGGAACTTTGTGGCCAAGTAGGTAATAGGAAAATAGGAAATAAGTAATCAGGAAAACAGACTGATGGGGAGTTGGGCAACTTGTTGTCAACCAACACGTGCTGCAGCATTCCCAGCTGCCACAACAACGGGGCTCTGAAACCTGACTGTTGTCTTTGCCTGTGCTGAGACCTTAAGTGCTTAGTACATAGTCTGCTGTGCTATGTAAGCAAGTGCTTAGCACATAGTATGACTAGTATGTTTAAGAGACCTAGTATGTTTAAGTTGCACCATTTCCCAATGACTCGTTTCAGCTTCAAAGTGGCTCTGGATGTCCCATTTCTCTACGTTTCCTTTATTTCCTGCGAGTATGATCATCCTTTCCTTGAGTGCAAACCTACTGAGTAATTTGAGAAGGGAATGAAAACACCCATGAAAAGCAAACAAAACTCTATGTGCTCCTGAGTTAGTACATCCAGGTTTCAATCTCACCCTTTTCTTCCTGTCCTGATTAAAATACCTGAGCCTGGATGTCACATGCAACTGTTTCTGTGGGCAGAGCTCCAGTCTGATGGGCAGTGGGTATTGCCCAGTCGGTTTTCTCTGTCAGTATCTCTTCATTCTTACTCCACAGATGCCAGAATTTCAGAAGAAGACTGTCCATATCAAGGACCCAGGAAGAGTAGAAGAGATTATTTGTGGCCTTATCAAAGGTGGAGCTGCCAAACTTCAGGTAAAAATATTAGGAATAACCAGATCAGAAAGACAGCAGTTTAAGAATAATACATGTAGCAGAAGTCTACCCCTGTGCTTGAGCCTTTCGAGCTCAGTTCAGCCTTCAGTTGTCCTCCAAAATTTGTATCTGTCAGCTCCCTCAGCAACCCCTCTCGATTCAAGCATAATTCAAACAGTCTGTAATTAAGGAAATGATGTAGACATAAGATTTGTAACTTCAAGAACTATTCAGACCAAAGGAACTAAAACAAATCCTAAGAAAACGTTCCTCTGATGGCTTACTTCACTGTAGTTCAGGGAACTAGGGAGAAATCTGTGTTCAGTCTCGAATTGCCTCTCAGCTGCAGCTGTTGTTGATTATTCAGAAGTTCTAGCCATTCTTTATTTTGTCCCTTCATGTTGTAAGACAGTTTTGCTTTTTCTTTTCTTAAATAGATTATTACAGATTTTGATATGACATTAAGTAGATTTTCCTTCAATGGAAAAAGATGTCCAACTTGCCATAGTGAGTACTTTTTTTTTTTTTTAAATATGAAATGTTTTGTTCAATCCTTTCAGTTTCTCACAGATTTTAATTTTTTATCTCATTTATCCCTCAATATATGAGATTTGATATTGCCGTGTTAGCTAAACTGTAAACCGTAATGAAGATCTAGAACGAGTGTCTGTGTAATTTTATGTGTGTATGTATATATATATTTAATCATCATTAGTGTAAATTAAATTCAGAGGAGTTCATATATAATTACAAACTAAGCTCTGAACTGTAAGCTGTATGTGGTTGTACGTGGTTGACATATTTTTCTTCAGAGTCCATAATAGTCCTGAAACTAAGAAACCCCTTGGAAGTCTTCACACTTTTCCTTTGTTTTAAAATGCCACAGATGAAAAGAACCAATTTTCTAATGGACTAAATATACTAAGCATACTAAAACACGTAGGATGCCTGGTGATTATTTCAGGAACACATCTCAAGAAAGAGTAATTACCTTTTCAACCTCTCGATTCAGAGATGAGGGGAAGAACTGTAATACATCTTCATACTCATGAAAAACAACCTCCGCCCAAAAAATCCACATGCCTTTCAGTTGTTTTTTTGGTAAGACAATTCTGAAGAACAGAGTTGTTTATCCTCAAACACTGCCTTCTGTGTCATTTACAGTATTGTAGAGAAAAGCAGAAATACAGGGTCTTACATAAGATTTTTTTTCCACCCCCTACAGACATCATTGATAACTCCAAGCTCATCACAGAGGAATGTCGGAAAAAGGTAATCAGAAAACAGAATCACTGTTGGTTCCTGCTGTAGACAACTGCTCTGTGCTCAGTCTCTCCTTCATGTTTCCTTACACAGCAGTGTAGGACAAGGATACTCTCCAATCCTTGCTGCTGTGAGAGCATCCTCACTGACTGCAGGGAGTTAGAATTGTATCTGTCACCAGCAGAACAGAAATGCTCCTGTTCTTCATAGTTGCATAGAATTTAACAGTATTCATTTATTCTTCTTCGGTGTGTCCACGAGTCTTTCTACCTGTGCAAAGGGTATTTTAGATTCTTATACCTAAGAAAAGGAACTAGATAGAAGGAAGTTACTTTGATTAACTAGACCAAACATTATAAAAAGACATTACACTTTTTTTCTTTCCTTTCAGTTACTACAGCTGAAGGAAACCTACTACGCTATTGAAATTGATCCTGCTCTCACTATTGAGGAAAAATACCCATATATGGTGGAATGGTAAGAGGCATCTCCCATCCCAAAACAGTACCAATAATAGGTTTAATAGTAAGTCTCTAAAAGCACATGAATAGCTGTGATTAGCTTTTCCTAATGCTTTGACTGACTTAATCTCCAAGTCCTGTGTGACAACTGCTTTTGCTGTGTTGTTAACCTGAACGAGCAGGATGCTTTTGGCAATGAGATTTCATGGGGTTTCTTTGAGCCAAGCTTTGTATTCGTATTGCAGGTACAATAAGTCTCACGCGCTTCTCATAGAACAAGGCTTGCAGAAGGATAAGTTCGCAGAAATTGTGAGGGAATCGGATGTGATGCTGAAGTAAGTTTCCTTAGATTTGAACTGTACTGGCTTGAAGTGGGTTTTGGTTACAAAAAAATGGAACGTGACACAATTCTTAGAGTGCAGCAAGTTCTTCATGTCTCCTGCACTGATATTTCACAGCGAAAAGCCTGTGATGATCACACTGGATAAACTGGAAATCTGAAAGTACCGGGGTTCAGCTGCATTAAAAGCTGCATTTTGAGTGTCATCTCAATCAACTTGGTTCCTGCAGACTCTCACCCTCTCAAAACTGCACTGGTGGCTTTTTCTTCTTTTTCTTCTTTTTTTTTTTTCTTTTTTAATAAAAGGGAGAATGTAGACTTCAACTTGAAAAGTCAATCCTTATTATAGTTTTATCTGAGGTAAAAAATAAAGTGACTTGAGGACATTTTATTACAGTATTGATACTGTTCTTCCCCTACGGCCAAAGGCTATTTACAAGCCAGCAAAATCTTTGCTTTATTAAATGCCTTCCATTTATTTTAAAGTTCTTCAAAATACTAATCTGTAAATTTTGAAATACTGAAACTGGTTGTTAGAACTTAATTTGTGGAAGTGTTTGTCCTACTGAGTAAGTTCTTCTCCTTTCAAAGAACAGACATTCACAGTCTGGCTATTTGAAAGCTCCAGTCCATTTGGGTTGAACCGTCGCTCCCTGGCTGAGGTTCCAATAGGAACTTTATGGCAGAAGGAGAAAAAAACACACGTCTAAAATTCTACCTATCAATGCCTGTGTGACACAAGTGCCCCTTATTTGCTGAGGTGCTACTTAGAGACTGGAATACTGTATATTAGTTTTGTTTTGAGTATTGAAAATTTCAGAAGTTTTTAAAAAAGAGCAATATGGATGTTTTCAGGAATTAAAACCAAAAAGGGTGTTTTGTTTTGCAGGAGGAACTATAGAAAGTCAAATCTTTACAGTAGGAAGATTGAAAGGAGAGTCTGAAAGTATCTAGAGAAAGTTCTGCTAGTTCGAGAAGGGGGAAGTGTTTTACAATTTCAAGTCTTGAAAACACAATCAGATGTTAATACAATGTTTTTGATAGGCCGATGGGTCTTGCTAACCTGCAAAGGGGAGGCAAAGTAAGCAGAGGAAAAAGACTAAGGAAAGTCATTTCCTACTCTAGAGAGGATAAGTTAGTCTTCAAAGAGCTCTAACTTCTTTTTATTGTTTTCCTCCATCTTTTTATTTGCTATTGGACTCATATTTCCATCCTGTGTTGCAGAGAAGGATACGAGAACTTCTTTGATAAGCTCAACGAGCACAATATCCCTGTGTTCATCTTCTCCGCTGGGATCGGAGACATCCTCGAGGAAGTTATCCACCAGGCTGGGGTCTACCACTCTAACGTCAAAGTTGTTTCCAACTTCATGGATTTTGATGAAAACGTATGTATGAAATACAGTCTTTTCAAAAATACTAATGGTAGAGGGATTTAGTAGCTCTTCAGCTGCGCTACAGAGGAACTCTTCAGTGGAAGAGGCGCAGGCAGCTGCCCTGCCCTTGGGAAGATCCACCCTGCCCGCTCACACGCCCCGGGGCAGGAAGCAGGCACAAGGACACAGGTCAAACCTTAGCGGAGGGCCCAGGTGCCCTTTGTCTCCTTTAGTTCCCTGACTAGGGAAGTTTAGTTTCCTTTAGCTCCTCCAGACTGAGGAGCTCTCGGCACCTCCCCCTGCCTCTCCTGGGCCCAGCGGGGCTCCCACAGGCATCCTGCCACCTAACAGCAGCTTCTCTCGCTCCTGCTCCAGGAGAAGCTGCCCAACGGCGCTCCTAGAGCACTGTCTTCCGTTTCTTTCTAGGCTCCATCCGTTCATGTAATTCCAGAAATAACTTACGTGTTTTTTCATAGGGCATATTAAAAGGATTTAAAGGAGAACTGATTCATGTTTACAACAAACATGATGGTGCCTTGAAGAACACGGAGTACTTCAAGCAGCTGAAAGACAACAGTAACATCATCCTGCTGGGGGACTCCCAGGGGGACTTGAGCATGGCGGATGGAGTAGCCAATGTCGAGCACATTCTTAAGATTGGCTATCTCAACGATAAAGTAAGTCGCCCCGGGTGAAACGGTGAGGATTTGCAATAGGTCCATTATAGCTCCATATAGCAATAGGTCCATATATCGACTATCAAACCAAGTACCATCATGAAGGCATTTGTTTGTGAGATGTCAAACATTTTGCGTGGGCTCCTTGCCTCTTGAGGGTTTTTTCTGACCTCCAAGTTATGAAAACACAAATGCAAATTGCTCTGCTGTTTGTACTGAAATTCTTCCAGGAAGAAAAAAAAAATTAAAAGGCATTTTTGGGGAAGATTTAAAATTCAAAGACTGAAAAAATTAATTCTCAGAAATTCCTTTTTCCTCTGTCCTTTACCCCTTTCAATACCGGATCAGGAATTGAGCAAAACTATAGTCTTCCAAACAACAACTTCACACTGTGTCTGCTGCCTTGGAGGAGACAGAACTGAGTGTTCGGTAAATTATTGTGCATCCAGTGGCATCGGAGAGAAAACTCCTCTCCACTTGGTTTTTTTTTTTGGTCTGCCTTTCAGGAACCTGAGAAAATAGTTCCCAATTCACCGTCCTTATATGTGAAATCCTAGCGGAAATTTTAGGTGTCATTCCTTGGAATGCACACAGAGTTCATGTTAAGTTCCCCTACCCTCTGTCATCGCACGGAATTCACTCACAGGAGCCACAGATACTTGCATGGCTCATTCCCTGATTTTTGGTGGGAACACAGGGCAATATTTTATTGAAGAAAAATGTGCTAATCTTGTAAATCTAAGCGAGTCTCTCTCCCTCTCTGCTTTCTGCAATCAGGTAGACGAGCTTTTGGAAAAATACATGGACTCTTATGACATTGTCTTGGTGAAAGATGAATCTTTGGAAGTGGCCAACTCCATCCTACAGAAAATCCTGTAAAGCGCAGTCTCGAGTCACTCCGGTCCTTCCCGGAGGCCCCTGGACAGAACAGCACACCTGTGCCACCTTACTTGTGTTTATTACTCATTCACAGAACTGGTTTATTTAATTTAAAGCTCTTACCATCCTTTTGGTATTTGGAAGTATACACGCTACCAGTTGTCACCCAGAAGCTCCTTTAGCTGTCGTTACGCTGTTCTTTGTCTCACACTCCTGTTGTTAATGGCTGATTTGGATTGGATTTGTGGATGTGCTAAACTCTGCTGCTGGAGCACCGCGGCTCCCCTTCCTTCAGCTCCGGCCTCGGGGAGCGGCAGCCGCCGCGGCTGCGGTGGGAAACGCAGCGGGCTCCCGCGGCCCTGCCGCCTTCCCGAGGAGGCTCCCAACAACGGCACCGCCGCCGCGCTCTGCAGGATCCCATTAACACGCTACAGATGTTCACCCAAATCTTTCATATTTTTCCTCAGTAAAAATGCTTTATTCCCCCAATTCAGACAGTGCTTGCTCTCAATAGACGTTTTCGAAACGTTTGATCATTGCAGAATATTCTGCATCCCTATTGTTTGCTTATCCTTTGGGGAGCCTGGGAGTGGGGAGGGCAGGAGGGAAGGTCATACTCCAAATTCTGAGCGAGTAGATTTGAATTAAAGGCAGCTCCTCATCCCGGTAAGACGCTTTCTCAAGGGTTACTGTGCGCAGCCGCGGTTCCCTCCCCACCTCAGGTGCCGTCGTTAACACTCTGCTGCTCCAAGGCCAAGCTCCAGCCTCGCCAAGCACCCGGCCCCGACCTCCCCAGCCGGCTAGAAGGAGCCTCCGGAGCCTTTGCTTCCATTGCGGATTCCGGGCGCTCCGGCACTGCCCAAGTGGGACTCGGCATCGGCTACGCGCTCGGAGCGACCCACAGCCGCAGGTGCCACTGGAGCCCCTGCCCATGCCACGAGGATCCCCAGAACCTCTTGGATCACCGCGTGCTCAGCATTCCAGAGGGAAAAGCCGTCACTTCCTTGATACATCTGGGTTGGGAGGGGTGTTTAAAATGGTCCTGTAACTTGGCAGATTAACAATATCTTTCCATCCAGTATCCTTCCAAGCCAGGAGTGCAGAGAAAAAGCAAAACCTGTTTACAGATACCCTCCACTTTTCCAAAACAAATAAAACAGAAGGTGACACCTATTCTTGGTCAAAATCCCACCTTTCTAATCATGTTAATTTAGCTAGAACAACTAATCCGGTCAAAAACCTCTCCAAAACCACAAACAAACTGCAGACCAGTTACCTCAAGCCAAACTGACACGGGAGTCTAAGCTCGTAACCTGGAATTGCCATCCGTATTATCCAGTCCCTTTCAGGAAAGGATTATTATCATGCCACAAGAATTCCGATGATGCAAACAGCACCTTTCAGTCATGAACAGCTCGGAAAGGAAAGTATCACACGCGGTGCCCCAACCTTTACGTAACCGAAAGGGTGTTTCTGACATCTAAAGCAAGCAGTGAGAAGCACAGTTACACAAACTGAAAAAAAAAAAAAAGGCAAACTCATTTTTGATTTTCAAGTATATAAATCATGAGCAGTTATGTGGTAAATTAGAGCACAAGAATCATGCAGAAGAAAAATGCTTACAAATACCTGGTGCCTGGGAGCAGAGCTTTCTTCCCGGAGGTGCCTCTGCCTCGGCCAGCAGCCTCCCCGGGAGCAGCTGCCCCTCATTGAGCTAAAGAAAAGCCCCTAATTTCACCCAATTACTGGTGATATGGAAAGGCTGGCGCCGCATTCCTGAGCGGGACACTATCTCAGTTCGGCAGGCACGGAAGCCTCCAAATCCATCTCATTTAAAAGTCGGACACGTGCGTTTCCCTCTTTCCTCCTCCAAGGAGGGCGGCTGGCAGCACGGGACCTGTTCCCTGCGGCTTCTTCCCTGCAGGCGCCGGCCTGAGCGTGGCGGTGACAGCCGTGCTGAGCCCCGCGCTCCCGCGGCATTCCCGGTGTTCCTGCTGGCGTTCCTGGTGTTCCCGCCGGGCACTGCCGCTCGGCTCTCCGCCAGCGACCGGCCCCAGCTGCTCGCAGGGATCACCTTGAGGAGCAGCCTCTCCGGCAGCCGATAGGCTCTGAGGCCCCTTCCCGGAGAAATGTCCCCTTCCCAACAGCCACCAGAGCAGAGGGATAAATCAACAAACTCCTTCCAAGGCCAAACAATGATTTACCTTCACCTACGTGAACTATGGAAACAAAGCCCTTTATTCTGGATTATTATTTTGAGTGGAGCAGTTCTAGTTTCGGATATTCTCCCTAGGGGCTGGCAGCAGCAGGAGGAATGTATCGGGACAGGCCCGTGTGCGCCCCAGAGGGCGGCCGGCTGCTCCCTCCTGCCTCCCCACGCGGCAAACACCAGGGAAAAGAACAGCCGGCGCCGGCAGCAGGAGCTGATCGACATTTTATGTCACAAAAAGATCAGTTATCCAACAGCTACAGGAATCAAACCTCCCAAATTTTCACTTTTCGTTTTCTATGGCGACAACTATATTAAAAATCGACACAAAAGCGTTGGCACAAAAGCCAACTGAAACCGCAGTCTGCCAAAAGCGCGTCTCGGGGAGCCCGCAGCCCACGCGTGCGGCTGGAGGAGACCAAGAAGCCACATGCAAAGCACCTAAAGGCAGCAGAGCCGCCTCCCTGCCTGTCCCTGCCAGTGCGCGCTGCACGCAGCCGTGCTCCGGGAGGAGATCACGCAGCTTTCCAGGAAAACGTGTCTGTTTGTGCAGGGTGTTGTGTGTCAGACTTGCAGGCTCACAGTGTTCGCTCCCCCGCTCCCCTCGTGTCGCGGCGTACGCAGCGGCTTCGCTCCTTGGTTTTGTCACTGTCTTTCTGTTTGCTCGCCCTGCCAGGCTGCTCCGCTGTGTCAGGTCCAAGTACTCACCCCTAGTCTAACAATTCCCAAAATAGGAGACACAAGCCTGAAGTCAAATCAATTTTATCCAGTACTTATGGCAGTATTTGCACCACATGATACTAACATTCGGAGTCTAAAAACACTCTGAATAAGACTGTGACTAGCAAAGCTGGGGATCACCGCTCTGAGCGCTGCTTTGCCACGCCAGCGAGAGGATCAAGGGCACTAAGTAAACTTGGTACAGATGGGGGCAAGTTTTATTTTGAAAAGCAAAATCCCAGCACATACACCATTACATTCTAGGCCTGTTTAGTTTAAGTTCACAGCCTATGAACACCTTCCACTGGCCTAGCTACCATCCGTGGGTCCTGCGGCTGGCACATCCCAGTTCCTGCTGGCAAACACTCCCAGGAGCTGCTTTAGTTGCCGGGAAGAGTGTCCTGCCTCCCACGAGGAACCAGGGTCCCCTCTGGCAGCTTTTACAGACTATTTACATGGGAAATATTTTCTGACTCATTCTCCTGCAGAAATATTTTTAAATACAAAAGACTTTTAAAAACCCCTCTACGAGCACCCTCTACGTTTACCCACTACCACCCCTCCAAGTGACCGCGTGGCGCCCAGTGACACCCGCCGATTCCCAGTACAAAAATACACCACATGGTTCACAAGCCCACGCTGGCAAGACTCCATCAGTTTATAAATCCATTTATAAATCCCATCTTGAGGCACTTAACACCAGGGTGGTTTTTTGTTTTGGTTTTTTTTTTTTGGTTTTCTTTTTAGTTTGGGGTTATTTCTTTTTCTTTTTTGGTGACATTCCTACCTAAGAAGCCCAATGGAAATCTCTTCCCATTTTGGCTCCTACGGGACGTCTCGCGCCTCGCCGAGACGCTCGCTCCAACCTCCGGGGACACGCGCAGCCCAGCGGCCCCTCGGCTCGGGAAGCTCCTCTCCTGGCTTCACAGTTCGTCGTGTTGCTCTTTGGCCTCTTGGTCTTTCAGCTTGAATTCTTGGGCTGTGACTTTCCCGTTTCCGTCCCGGTCCTGGTTGCTGAACATGTTCCTGACAATCTTCTCAAAATCGAAACCCGGGGCTAGTTTCCCTTTGCCGGAATCCACTTGGGCTTGAATGTACTCTGAAAACTGGGTGGGGGGAAAGAAAAACCGATGAAACAGACACTGCAAGTGAGCAAGCGTTTCCAATCAAGGATTTATTTGCTGTCAACTATTTAGCTTTTCACTGCCTACCATTAAGGGCACATAAAAACGCCCTGTCACTGTCCTAAAACACTCATAACCTCAACTGGGCTACTTAGCACATGAGGTTAAAACACACAGTGTGGAGCTCAACGTTTCTTGCAACGCGTTTTATTCACAAGGTAAGCTATTTTCCCTAAATTCAGCGGGAAGATGGGTGGAACAAAAGGGGTGAGTCGGGATCAGATCCATATCAGGAGAGCTCAGTCCAGTTCTGCAAGCTGGTTCAAGCAGCTCCCCCTATAAGGCAGACACTCACCTACATGTGGCAGGAAGGAATACCAAAGAAAAATGAGAAGGAAACCAAATTATGAGAGTAAAAGTGTAAGGATACCATGGGATTTATTACAAGCAGTTTCAGGCCTCCCACTCAATTGCTATGGGCTCTGCCTGGCGATGGGAGAAGGGAGAAAGGGGGAGGAAAGGGCCACAGCCAAGATTTTCCAAATAAACCCTCTCCTGCTGCAAGCCCTGAAGCTGCTCAAGGCAATCAGACAGCATCTGACAGAGCCCTGCAGGCTGCTGTGCCAAAAGGAAAGCAAGAAACAAAAAAAACCCCAAATCAATCGAGTCAGTCCCAGGTTTTCCCGTTACTGCAGTCCCTGCTGCTACCTGTGAAACAGGATGTGGCACCGAGGGTCATTCCTAACATTTCTGTTACACATTTCAGGCCAAACTCCTCTCACATGTCCTTTGCTCCTCCTTCTCCTCCTGCTGTGGGACCAGAGGGATGTGGGTCAGTCACATCCCACCTCTTCCTGCTCTGGACTGGAAAAAACTCCCTTTTTTCTCTGCAAGGGCAGGGATGGAGGTAGATGCAAAGAGGGAGAAAGAGGGAAAATGAGGAGGTGCGAGAGAGTGACAAGGACACTAAATGAAGCAGCAAGGCCACTCTATATCTCACTTTTCTTTGTAGCTCCATCTCCAAAACTAAATAATCATATTGTTAACATACTGGTTTCCTGTTAACTTGACAACCATGCAAAGGAAGAGGAAGAGGAAGAGGAAAGGAGAAGGAAAGCAGAAGAGAAGGAGAAAGGAGAAGGGAGAAGGGAGAAGGGAGAAAGGAGAAAGGAGAAAGGAGAAAGGAG